>NW_028301608.1:87682500-87985530 GCF_987345545.1 Pholcus phalangioides | reverse complement strand
TTTTGTGACGTAAGGACCAATTACGTCAAACTGCACCAAAACAAATGACCAATTAAAAATAATTGTTCTTGTCATGTAAAGAAAGGGGACATATTTATAAGGGGCAGTTGCCCGAGGCCCCCCCCCCCCCTCCCCTCTGAACAGAGACGAACTTCAGGGTGTCGACGCTTCAGGCACTACTAATTTTGCCTCGTATGTGCATTTCGTTTCTTAATTTTTTTTCCCGAAAAATCCCGCTTAATCCCCCCCCCCCGGCAGCTGTAAATTTTCGAAATGAAAGCTTAAAAAAAATTTTAAAGTGGTAATTGTTAGACTTCGTCGTGATAATTTGTAACTGATGGATTCCATTCATTATGCTTGTTGTGTTAATCAAGTCAATGGTGTTGCAGAATTACAATCGAAAGCTGTGATGCAACATGTAAATCTTCCAAAACTTCTGAATCGGAACTGGAAACAAAAATCTCATCTTAAAATTGCTGGAGATACTTTATTGATTTAAGGGGTGTCATGACCCCCTGAAATCGATTTTTCAAACATGATTTTAAAAGAATATTGTATTCAATTGTGAAAATTATATGCAAAAAATTACGTGTCAATCAGGTTAATTTGTGTTTTTTTTTTTTTTCAAATTAAAATTACAAATTAATGACTTATAGTGTAAACGTGAACAAGAAAAAACGCTTTTAATGCGATTTTCACAAATTGCAGTTTTTGAGCACATCCTTTTATGAGATATGAAAAAAACTACGACATCAGAAACTCTGAAATAATGTAGAAATATATATACTGCATGCTTTTTTTTTTTAGAAAGATGAAACTTCGATAAAACATCGATATCTGATCATCCGTTAGAATATTATGAATTTTAAAGTTTGAAAAAATGTATAAAAAATTTTTCAAAAAATTGAGAATTAAAAATATTTGTTTTAAAAAATACTTAGGTTAACTTTTTCCTAAATCTGAAATTTGAGGTTCATTTTCCTAAACATGATGAGCAATTTGAGCAAAATTTCAGAATTTCAGGGTGTCAGTAGTTTTTTTTAATTAATTGTAATTTTATTATAAGTGGTCTGGAAATGTGTCTGGGCCACTTAAGTGCTCTAGAATTGCGTCCGCGGGACGCTTAAGTGCACTGAAACTGTGCCGCCTGTCACTGGAATGATCCTTACATATGCCGCGGATCACTTAAGTAATTTGAGAAGGTGGCGCGATGTGCCACTGACATCTTACGTGTTCAGCAAATGTGCCGCGGGCCTACTTGAGTGCTCTGAAAATGTGCCACAGGTGTCTTGAATGCTCTGGAATTGTGCCACTGGTCACTTAAAGAGATCTGTAAAAATGTGCCGCTTAGTTCATCTTTACAAAATTAGGTTTGAGGTGGCTAGCCACATCAGATAACCCCAGGGGACATGGGTTGAGCTCATTGGCTTGAAGGATAGGTTGCCATGAATTTCTTAAAGAGAAATTTGAGTTCTTAGAGCCTTCAAATAGCTTTTAAATTAACAGAAATTAATTAGAAAATAACATATCATTATATATTATTTTCTTCCTACTTTAGTTTTTTTAAATATTTTTTGCACCAAAAATAAATTTTTGATTGCCTGGGGCCATCGGGAAGGCTCGTGTACGTCTTTGATTCAAATGTGCGTTAGGAGATAGGGGCAGAGATGGCGAATTTTGCTGACATGTGGAGGAGCTAGTTAAAAATGGCGAAAAATCTGCCGACGTAATACTTGGATAGCCCCGTTGAGCGTATGACTCGCGATCCAGAGGTTACGGGTTCGATTCCGCGGTCGATACAATTTTTTTTTCCTACTCTCCACTCCTGTACTAGACGGGTGTACTGATAAAAAGCCCTCGCTCCCCCCGATTTAAGGCGAACCACGGTTAACGCCAAAAATGTTTGATGAAAAAATCTGGCACACATTGGATTTACTATGGGATTATTGCGGCATTTAATTAAATTCAGAATGTCTAAATAAATTTTTTTTTAAATAAATGAAATTAAATCCAATTTCTTAAAGTGAATCTATTCACATCAAAACTAGAAGTTTCGCTTCTATCACGCGAGATTCCCACGCAGATTTTTTTTTTTTCGTGTAATATATTTATGAGCGCGAATTGTGTTTATCAAAGTAGATATGATCCAAACTAAAGCGAGGTTAATTCTATTGCATTTTTTTTTTGTACTTCATTCTTTAGTTCATGATAAAGGTAGGATCCAAGCAAATCTTCAATTTCTAAGAAAGTCATGGATTGATGGAATGAGAGTACTCACGGTTGATTTTTGCTATTTTCATAAAGTGAAATATAACATTTTATTATATAAATGTTTATCAATAATAGAGATAACACATTATTATTTCTATACATAGGTGTAGAACGAAATGACATGTACAAATAGCAAGATGCATCCATTATAGCCATATGGATAGTTATATAACAACCGGCTCTGTCCTGGTTTCTTCAATTACTGGGAAGATTGCAAAAAATAACTAACCATTAAAAAGGAATAAACTATTATATACACATAATTCTGGCAGCATTAAAGACGTCACAAACTATTGTAACGGCATATGCATGTCTGAAACTCATTGGCGGGGAACCACGGTAACGAAAGTAAACATTCCGAAAGTGATTGTTGAGGCCCAGGAGCCATTGTTGCCCGGCATTTTTTTGCTGATTTCGGGCATTTACCCAGCTCTGATAAACTTTTAAAGTAGTCTATCGTTCAAGTCGGATCCTGTTTGGTATATATATATGCAAAATATGGCGAGGACTGGTCTAAAATGATAGATTTGTATACAGAACGCACACAAACACACGGAGGCAGGCAGGCAGAAAATAAATTTTATATATATTTTATATGTTCTCTCTCTCTCCCAATTTCTCCGATAACTTTAACTATGGGTACCCTGTATATGTTGACAGCGTTAGCGTTGTTTGGGGCCAAAAGTGCTTTGCTTTCGAAAAGTTTGACTCCCTCTCAGAAGCAAAAAGGAATCTCACGGAGCCAAGTGCAGTACATTGTAGGGTAGATGTGATTTCAGTTGAACACGTGACTCTTGCAGAATCTTGATTGTTCGCAGTGATGCACAGTGAGCTATTGCTGCACGGCTACGATGAAAGACAAGGTTCCTTGCTTCTGTTTTAAGTCACAGGGCCGTTTTTATAGCACCATGAAGCCCCTGCCTATCAATTAACATGCTTGTGAAAATCATGCCACCAAGTATAATTATAACGAAGTCCTTCTATGAAATTTTGGGCCGTATTTAGCTAGGCTCAAGACGGGTCTGTTAGGACAAACAGTCATTTTGGGTAAACAGCGCCGGGACGGAAAATGATGTGCACCATTCGGTGATGTGAATCATCTCTGTTAATGGAATGAATCTTGAATTTTCTCCGGCACGACCACATCCTCCGGGGCCATGAGTTCATATCGCGAAAGCGACAGAGCCTGGTCCTGCTCTATCCGTTGTGTTAATGGAATGAAAGCGAACCGCTCTTCATATTTTTTCCAAAGAAGTAACCTTAAATTGTTGGCACGACGATTTATTGTGTTACGAAAAATTTTTAAATAGTGATTATTTATCATTTATTATGTCATCTTTCACATGTAAATAATCGATAAGGGGTCATTCAAGTATTACGTCAGCATAGGGGTGGGAGAAGGGGTTACGGATTTGCTGACTTCTGATGACAAGGGGGAGGGGGGGTTTGGATAATGCTTACGTCATCAACCACTCTTTATGAAAATACAAAATATTCTTAATGACAGCTTACTCGGTGCGCCAAAAACGAGAAAAACCTTTCGATAGTTTGTGGGCACTTTTGAAGTAACATTCCTCCTATTGATAAGTGCCCTACAGAACCACTTTAGTGACCTCTAAATGTTTCGCAGATCCAAGTGCTCAGGCAATGTGTCTGTTCCGCTTAAGTGCTCTGGAACTGCGTGCGCTACGCATCACTCAAATGATCCGTAATTATTTCGCGGAGCACTGAAGTAATCTGGAACTGTGTCAGGGTGATTAAGTGATGTAGAACCACACTGGGGGCCCTTAAATGCTCTAAAACTATGCCACATGTCACTCAAGGGGTCTCTAAAAGTGTTACGGATCGGGGCCACAGAAATGCTCTGGAATTGTACCACGGGTCACTTAAGCGATCTGTAAATGAGCCGCTTAATTTTTATTTTTACAAAATTAGGTTTGAGGAGGGCAGGGGCCTCATCAGATAATCCCCAGGGCCATATTTTCTCCGCGTGCCAAGGGCCTTTATGCGATTGACCATATATGGCTTAGAAGATAAATTTTGAGTTCTTACCCTTCAAATAGCGTTGAAAATATTAACAGAATTTGATTATAATAACAAATAAAGGTATTTTCTTCCGAAATTTCAATTTTAAAAAAATAATATTTTTTTGCATTAAAAAATAAATTTTTGATCGTCGGTGGGGTGGGGGGGGCATAGGGTGCTAGTGCCCCCGTGTACGTCTCTGATCCCAACAATATGCTTTAGAATTTAGAGGGGCAGAGCTCATGCCGAAATTTTGCTGACAAGGGTGGGGGGGGGGGAAGGGGGTCAGAGTCTTGCTGACTTTTGCTGACAAGGGGGGGGCGAGGGGGGCCAAAAATGGCTAAAAATTTGCTGCCGTAATACTTGAAGGGCCCCTAACGCATTTTTTTGTACACCCCTCGAAGTACCACCAAGTTGGGACGTTTGGGTGAAAGCTCCGATTGTGCAAAACCAGAAGTGTAAATGAAACAAAAAAGGTTTTCGTAGCCATCGTGTAAATTAGAATTAAATTTAAAAGTTTCTGGTTTTTGGCCGACGTGAAGTACAGTTTTTGTCTTTCGACGGTTCTTGAAAATGTTCGCCACTCGTGCGAACGAAACGTCGAAAGACAAAAATTAATTCACGTCAGCCAAACAACCCGAAAACTTTTAAATTTAATTCTAATGCAGAAGTGTAAAGTTGATCCGAAAAGAGAGTAGAAAATTCTACGTGTGTTCCGCCTCTACAAGTGGCGTCGCTTGTCAGGATCTAAAAAAATTTGAAATTGTATCGGGAAGACAAATCGCTGTTTGTCGATCTCATTCCGTTAAGATTTCTGCGTGCAAATATAGCTGTTCTGTGAATAAATCTGACACGTCCAGCATTTTGTTTCATCCTGTGGTCATTTCAAGGACTTGGGAGAGGAATTACGTGGAACAGTTGTCATGTGGTGGGTTCCTAAGGAGCCACGAATTCGAGACATTTTAATTAGTTAGCTTAATGATAAATTGAGGCTTCTTCCACATCTGCTGCGAAGATGACCCACGCAATACCTCTCATAGACTGTTTCGCGAATTCCGATGTTCTCATCATAAATTTGGATCAATTCCACCCTTGCTTCCTTCTATTTAACCTTCTAAACGGTGAAGACTCATATATGAGTTCGAAGACAACTACCGTCATTTCGGCCTGAACTCATATATGAGTCCGAAGACAACTACCGTCATTTCGGCTCGAACTCATAAATGCGTTCGCCAAGAACCAGTTCCTTCCCCCTTCTCATTGTACGGTAAGTGACAGGTACACAGTGTCGTCAAACTGCCCCTTCCTGCAACAATACAGTCCTCTCCTCCCCAAACTCATCAATGTTTGAAAAGAAGAATAGCTTATTGAGAAAAGAAGGATTACTTGGTTTGAAAAGGGCACAAATACCCACGTTGTAGTTGAAAAAAAGAAAGAAAGAAAAGGAAAGTTTTTACCAGTAAATTAGAGATTTTAAATTAGAGTTTTATTCGTTGGTAAAATGAATACAAATGAAAAATTTTCGTGGCACTCGCAGCTGTGGAAGTCGGTAAAGCTTCGAGGTCGGGGACCAGGGCCGTCATTTAGCTTTTTCCAGGGGGGGGGGGGGCAAAGAACATGTACTCAATGTATGTGTATATATATATAACCCCCCCCCCCCCCCAATGACGAGCCTGTCGGGGACCGATGTGGAAATTTATAGGTTTCATTTTGGGGGCCCTGGATTAATCTCATTGTTGTCTTTTGTTTAACATTGTGGAACTTGCAACAGCTGAAGTCCGAAATAAATGTATTTTGTAAACGTATTTTGTTGGGGGCTATGGGTTTTATTCGTTGGTAAAATGAATACAAATGAAAATATTTCATAGCACTCGCAGCGGGGGATGACCGACAAGCTTCCAGGTCGGGGGCCCCATGTGGAAATTGACAGGATTAATTTTGGCGGGCCATGGATGAATATCATTTTTTTCCGTGGAATTTTGCAACAGCAGAAGCCCGAGATGAATCCAATCTGGGTCCCTCACTAAAATTCAGCGAATTGGAGTCTGGGGACCCTCGTGGAGAAGTTTTGTGGGGTTACTTGATGAATCACATTTGTTTTTTGTTGCTTTATTATTGTAAAATTCGCTTCTTCAGTAAGCTGGTGCTTTCACGTGTCCCTTTCTATAGCACTCTGATGAAGTGGGACTAGATAAACAAAATATGTTGTGAAGAGAAGGGAAGGGGGGATTGGTACCCTAGGTACCTAATTGGTACCTAGTACAAATACAAATAAATACAAATACAAATACAACGCCACAACAGGCAAAATGCCCAACGAGGTGGCTGATAAAAAGATGCCCATAAAAATATGGTTGTCATATGTTTCAAAAATACAGCAACCCAATTAAAAATGCAATTAACACAAATTACAAACAATATATACACATGAAAAAATATTATACAATGCCCATAAAGAATACTTATGGTTGTCTTATTCTAAGAATGGATAGCTTCTCGATTTACCCCAACATGTTTATCGTATTTCTTTTTAAACGTGTCAATTGTGTTACAATTTACTACCTCCGGGGGTAAGCTATTCCATTTATTAACAACCCTATTGGAGAAAAATTCCCTGCGACACCATAACCTTGCATTGTCCCTCAAAGTAGGGACAAAGTAGGGACCCTCAAAGTAGTATTAAGATATTCTTATACAGAATGCATGTCATTTTACTTGCGAACCAGCAAATCCAGACTTGTAAATACAGCAAAATAACAGGTGCTTGAATTAAAAAAAATCTCATCTCTGTTGCACTTTCAATTGTCTATTGTGTGCCAATACAACAGCTGTTTTATCGGACTTCTTAAAACTGGCTATTCTTCTAGTACCCACAGTAGGTACAACAGATAAGTGTGCACAAAATGACCATGGTGCAACAAAAATAAATCGAAAATGAAAGAGAGAGAGAGAGAGAGAACTAGTGAACGCTTTTTCTCAGAAAAGGAACCTGTATTGTATCAAATAAATGCCGAGGCAAGTTGGCAAACCCTTTTTTTTTTGTCAAAATGGTTGATGCAAAGATGGAATGTCCTGTTTTTTCTCCTTTATTGTGATGTTACTAATAGTTTTCTTTGTAAAGATTCGCGATCCCCAAAACAAGTTGAGGAATGTAAACTTCCTGGAAAAGGTGCAGAAATCTCTCTTGTGATAAGATTATCCGTCTTAGGCGGTGATAAACTTGGAAGTCTGGGCGGCACGGCCAGTATTGCTGTGGGAGCAAGGTGATGATGATATCTATACACATATACATTAGACTAGTCGACTTAACCTTTGACGTTGGTGGGGAAGGGGGGGGCGCAGTGCACCTCATGCCACCTCCCCGTATCTCCGCCCATGTGATCTGCTACTTTTTGAATTCGAATTCAGTCATTTCCTTGGATTCCATGCCATTTTTCACAAAAATAAAAAATACCAAACTATTACTCGATTCTCGAGTAAAATGACTTCCCCTCATTCAGTTTTTCGCTCGATATAATCAGATAACTCAATTTTTTTTTAAATAAAGTATTCCAACATTGACTATTGTTCATTTTGAGGCATATTTCTGGAAATTTTCAAATGCATATTTTTGCACTATAAATGCGTTTTCTTTTTTTTAGCATATTTTTCATTTCTGACTTATTTCTGAATTCCGAAATGGACGATTTTTCTTTTTTTCCTGGGTGTATTTCCTCTCAGGGAAATTTCCCCACTTTAAATACATATATATATAAATAAATATATATATATATATATATTTTAATTATACGTATATTTTTCAATACTCCCCCCCCCCCCCTACATATTCTGAGCCTTTAGGGCAGGCATATTAACGCATTTTTAAGGCACATATTTTTATATTTTATGCATATTTCGGCATTATAATATGAGTATTTTTGCTTCTTTTTTTGATTTGTTGGAACATTCCAATTCATTTTTTATCTCTTTCAAATGCATATATAATTTTTTTTTCAATTTTGCGTGCATTTTTTTTTCATTTTTGATGCCATAATTCGGGAATATTCAACGATGGTTTCAATTTTTCGCATATATACATCCTTTCCAAAAAAATTAGAACACCCAGAAATTTACGAGAGCAGTTCATGAAATATTCAAGTTGGAAAGCGCAGTTCAAGGTTGTAGCAGTACAGTTTAATTTGCATTTTCCTTTTCTATCATGATCATATCATATGAGCATTCATATCTTGAGCATATCGGTGTCAAAAAATTTGCATGAAGTAGATTAAACGCGTCGTAAAATACCAAATTAATTTTTTCCTCTTTGTTTCAAAAAATTGGAACACTCCGAATGCTGTTTGAGAAAATTAGAACATTTGTCTTAAAACCTATTACTGTATTACATGAATTTTTTCGTGCAAATTTACATCAACTTGATCGAATAAGAGTTTCATGTCTTTCCTCGTTATGTATGCAAACCTACAAGCATTCAATGTTCGCAATACGGGTAGAAAAACGGGAAATTTCTGAAAAACGCAGAAAATTACGAATGTATTTGCTAGGACTGTGTGTGGGGGGGGGGGGACGCGTGCTGATATCGTACGAATACATTGTGCTGTGGCCATCTTTGGTCTTGGCCATGGATTTTATGCATCAAGACATTCAATTTATGAGTGTCCGGCACAGACCCGAATCGGGCCTCAGCTATAAATCCCATCTTCGCTATCGGCTCCCCGATAGCGGTTTGCAATTGATCAGTTTTTATTAATTTATTTATTTTAGCTCGAGTCCGCAATCTCTTGATAAGACTAGTATCAGGTACAATCATCGGATATCACGAAACCATCGAAATATCGATGAGGTTTGATAAACATTGGCGAATTCTTGATACTATCTGCGTTTTTCATCTTCAAACGAAGTCTTCAGAGGAAACAAAAAATAGAGGACAATGGATTAGAAGACATTTCTTGATAGAGGTGTGAACGTTAGGCTCTCTACCTTTTGATTCCAGAAGTTGAAGACGTATGGTATGGAGAAAGAAATTGCATTTTCTATCGTGATTTTGACTCTTTCTAAGCTATTACTTAATTGCTGCAGCAAGTCACATAGGTGGAAAGATGAAAATGTAAATTACAACCATACCCTTAATTTGAGCTTTCCAACTTGAGCTCTTGCTCTTTATCAACTGCTCTCGTAAATTTCTAGGGTGTTCTAATTTTTTGAAAAAGATTGGATGTTTTTATTTCATGGTATATTCCGACATTTTTAAAAATGCAGATTAAACTTTATTTTTAGTGCATGTTTTAGCGTCTAATCCGGGCTCTAGTTACAACTTTCTTTCCCGTTTTGAATTCCAGAGACTTTATTTACTTCTAGTATTTGCGTATTTAAACATTTTCTCAGTATGTTACTTGTTTTCATGTATTTTTTTTTTGTAACATGATTTAATGCACCAAATTTATATATTTCAGAGAGAATTCTTTCATTATAATCCGATGCAAATGACTGTATATCTAATATGCGTATTCAATCTCACTAAACCTACGCTCATTATTGAAATTAACTCCACGATCATAAGATATCATGAAAAAAATAAATGAATATTCAAAAAGAATGTGAGTAAAGCATTGAGAAGCAGTTTTATACCCGAAAGTTTTGATAAATTAATTATTTAATGATGTTCCAAGGTTGGGAAGTAGCTGTAGTTTTGCTCGAATAGATTTGTATCAACTGATAAATATCAGTTGTTACAATGCCTTGCCTCGAATAGTAGTAATTCCAACAACACTGATTTAATCAACGCACATTATTTACGAAAAAGCTTTGCGATTTTCAAAAAAAATTTACATTTTAGGTGAACCTCAAAATCGCGAGAACATACTGCAACACTTGCAAATTTAAAAAATACAATTAAAATATTAAGGGGCATATATATATAGAATGCTTCTCGAGATTCAGAATACTTAGAGTGTTCAACTTGAACATATTGGGACATTTTTAAATACCTAGTGGATGGGTTAGTAATTTCTTCTTAGTACGTTCTGACATTCCGTTACTAAGTTAATCATATCAATATTTCACAAGCGAAAGCATGTAAATTTTATTGCCTGTTAAAGCTAATCTATATTGATAGAGTTATTTACCATAGAATGCTGAGAATCTATAAACACGCTACAATAATTTCGTTCAAAATTTTGCGTATATCCCGCCTTTATGTGTTTTTTATTTAGTTCGGAAAATAGAAAAACTTTGGAGAATGAAAGGAGAAAGTACATTTCTGGGAAGAAAGGGTCAATCACCGGCAGTGCCGTCTTAACGCATGGGCCCACCCGGGCACGGCCCGGGGGTCTCAAGAGAAGAGGGGCCTCACAAAAATGAGATCCGGTTGAAATTTCCTAGAATTTACCTGTTAGGGCCTCAGATAAACCACTTGGCCCGGGGGCCCATGATGCTCTTAAGACGGCCCTGATCACCGGGCGTTACCAGCCTGTCACTTCGGTTCAGCCCCCTCTCGACGGCTTATCATGCATGCCAATTACCCATTGTCACATATTGGGGGGAAAGCATTCTAGAATCACGTGACCCTGTGGTCATTTTGAAAAGATTTCGTGAAAATAAGTAGCTTTTTTTGAAGAGGTTTTGTGTTCGACCCTGAGCCGTCGATAGGGTTAAAATCAAAGATGAGTAATAATTAATAGTTTCTAGGACTGAAAAGTCTATTGTGATGCGAAAGATTCGCAAATCTGTAATAAAACGGAAGCTTTTCTTGAACGAGTAAATTATATGCAATGGAATTTTTATAGCTCCAAAATGATTTTTAGTTTTTTCACGTTCCGAAACTTTGACCAGCCTGATCGATGAGAGATTTGATTTTGGCTTTTGAGGGCGCAGATAACTATAAATTCATGCGGCGCCGATTCGATGAATTCAATTATTGATGCTTTATACTGTCTGAGAAAATTATGTCGATGTCTTTCGAACGAGAGAAAACCCCAATAATAAATTTGACATTTTTCACATTTGGACAATATTTCTCAAAAATATTGTTCGTTATATCATTCGCAATTTTAGTTAACTGCTTATCATAAAACTTGTTTTGAAGAGAATGTATTCGAGAATCATATTTTATCATCAGATCAAAATGAAAGTACAACTTACCGCAGCAACTGAAAATAAGACAAAATTAGTCTACAGAGCAAATGCAACGGAATGTGTTTTTTCAGAATCTATTATAAAATATAATCGCTTCTACAAGAATTCTCAAGTCTGGCCACTTTACACATTCGCCAGAATTTAGGCGCGCGCATTGCCTCTTCATAAACTTACCAGCTTGTTACCGGGCATTTCGCAAAGTGCCTAGACATTGGTTATATCATTTATGTGTATATAGTTACATAATTATCACATTGCGATACTTCGTATATAACGATTCCTCAAATAAAGCTTTCAAACGGGGCGAAAAGTTCATGTTTGCACAGAGGCCCAAACTTGTGAGGAACGATTAGAGTTCCCAATTCTGGAACACGGGGACTAGAACCCAGACCTACATTAAGAGTTCGACTTGTGGCTGAACTCTAAATACGCAAGTCTAACACAAAAACCCCCTTTCGGAGGTGAAACGGTAGCAGATCGATACTATTTTAAAATTAATACATTTTGTACGTTTATCATTTTCTGTCAAAAATTATCTTTATTAACCTGTTTGACAATTCAAAAGCTAGTGGAATCAAAGTAAAAACAGTACATTTTCTGGAATTCGATTTGTCACTATTCTCAAATAGAGACATTTGAGAGTAATGTGGGTTCGAATTCCCCTTCCATTAGAAATCATTCGTGATAAAAATTACGGCTACAAACTGTGGGTCCAGATCTAATTAATGCAAATGATTCATAAGGAGGGGGGGTCGAGAATCATTTTGAACATTTTATGCACTCGTAACTTTTTCAAATAATTCGGATATAACGTACTGCAAACAAGTCTGCAAAAATTAAGCCAAAAAACTGACTCATTTGTGCAACATGTATTGTATATCCAGGTGATATCTTGTTGTTTTTTCCCCCACAGAAAGCCGTGGAAATATTTTCATAAAAACAAAAGATTTATTAGTGGAAATAATTACATGCATTGTAATGGTTTAGAGATAAAAAGCGCGTTATAAATAAATATATCTATTCTATTTTTAAAAAAATCATGTATTATTTAATTTTTTATGAATGTCTTTCTATGCCTTTCTGTCGAAACAGAGCATGAAATATGCGCTTAAAGTTATTGAATGTTCACTTTTTCTGTTATTTTTGAATCATTTGGTAGATGGCACAGTGACATCATTAAATCTCTACCAACTGAAACGCAAAAGCGTGTTGATTGACAAGAAAAATTCATAAACAGTTCCTTCTTTTTTCAAATTTATTGTATGAATGCTGACAAATTTGAATGGAAATCCTTACCATAAACTCAAACAATACCAGTGAAATCAATTGAATTCAGAAATACAAAATGTATGCATGATCTATATATCCATTATTTTTCTGAAATGAATTTTAAAAATTCTTCAAGAGATATCAACTGAAAACAATATTCATCCCATGTTAAGTTTAATTATGTGCTTTACAAGCTTCTTTCGTCCGGGACATTCTCAATAATGCACTTTATGCACACATGCTAATTTCAAGAATTCGCTTATAACATGCACGTTGGTTACAACATGCACTTCTCGAATCACCTGGGGGTATGTTATAAGTGAACTCGACTGTACATTTGAAAGTGGAAGCTATTGAATAATAATTATTATTGACGTGGAATATCAGATAGTAATCTCACCGAAATTAATTGCCAGCATAAGGGATGCCACGGTGACGAAGATTCCTTGAACAGTGAAGTATTTCATGCTTGATAATGATGCTGAAGAAAAAGTGTAATTTTTTGCATTGAGATCGATTCCAATTTATACTTTTGGTGGCAAGTGTACACCTGTTCAAGTTACATCTATAGCATTCCGGGGGAGGGGCAGTCGTTTGATGTCCTCATCGAAGCTATCACACGAAAACATTCTTTTAGTTTGTTCAGCCTTGTTTACAATGAATAAGGTCTAGACGCAAATATCTGCGCTGTGCCCGATCCGCGAGTGTGCCGAGTAGCGTTGGTCAATACACTTCAATTTTAATCCCTGAATTTTTTTTCTCTCTTTTTGTTTTTGTTTTTTAATAGAGTTATATTTTCTCAATAAATGAAATACTGCACTTTTTACAAAAACACTCCTCAAAATTTTCGATGGTGTAGCTCATCTTCGATAGGTGTAGCTCATCTTCGATAGGTGTAGCTCATCTTCGATAGGTGTAGGTTAGCTTCGAGTGCAGGTCATCACTGCGCAATACATATAGTAGAACCTCCCCTAACGGACACCTCCTGTTAACGGACACTTTTCTGATTCCCGGTGACGTAGAATAGCGCTTTAATATTTTTCACTCCCCGTTTTAGCGGACAGTAACAAATCAGACACACTCTAATTCTTTTTCCAAACACTAATTTATTAATTTTTTGGTCATAAACCGAGAATTCATCGTATTCAACTGAAATTCTGTTTAATCCCAAGCTCTTGTTGGTAAATATGATAAGTTGTCAATTAATTAACTTTGCAGGACTATGTAAAGTTATGTTGATTCCGAATGGTAATGTTGGTACAAGTTTGTGCCCGAGTGGCATGGTGGTAAGATGCTCGTCTACCATCGTGAAGGTTGTTGTCAGGGTTCGAATCCAAGGGAGGATATCGAAAAGATATTTTCAGCCGCTGTGGTGGTCGAGTGGTTATAGTGCCGGACTCGTGATGCGAGGATCCGGGTTCGGACCCCACAGTGGTGGTCGGCTGAAGTTGGTTTTCTGTGGTTCCCAACTTCAAGGCGCAAATGCGAGCCGATCTCCCCGTTAAAAAGTCTCCCCACAGAGAGCAACAGTCCTACAACGGTAAATCATTCAACCATAACACTTCACTCATAGTTAGAAAAACTGGGGGCAGATGACAGCACTACACATAACAAGCATTACACAGAAACAAACTTTACGTCAGGTTCCACCACACTTACATTCCCGCATGTACCGATTCGTTGGGGTTCCGCGGGGCGGGGGGTGCATGTGTGGTGTAGCAGTAGTGGGTGGGGCCTCCAAAAAATGGCTCGGGGATCCATGATGTTCTTAAGTCAGCCACCTCGTTGGGCAATTTGCCTGTTGTGGCGTCGTATTTGTAGTAGTAATGGTTGTTGATACGTGCGGAAGAAAACTAATATTACAAGACTGGTAATGTGCTGTTATGAATTCTTTTACCGTCTTCTTCCTCAGAATGATTTTAATTTGATTTAATTTTTATTACAAAATATGTGCAGTGCACGTATCATGTACGGGTGAAAATAATTGATCAGTTTGAAGAAGAGAAGCAAGGTTATATAAATTTTTCCATATTTATCAAACTTTCCAACTTTATTTGGGAATTATGTATAATCACCGGTTTTTTAATTTCTAGATGACTTTTTCTCTCTCTCTTTTATCACTCCACAGAAACTATTTTCTCTCTCCAAACTATAAACGAGAATATACATATACACTGGATTATCGCTTATCCGGCATAAACATCGAGCACCGGGAAAGAACATTTCTTTTAGAGCAGGGGGTTCTTAACCTTTTTTCCATCCCGCACCTCCAGTGCAATACGACTTACCTTCCCGCTTGGATAATCAGTTTTCTATTCCCTCCTTTTTCTTTTAATCTGTCATCAATTACATTAATTACCTGTATTTATTCATTCTTATAAACTCTTATACTTATTATTTAATTTCTTTTTCCGGCTGCTGTTAATATTTAATTTTGGCTCTTTTTTCAACAAATTTAAAAACAACAAAAATAATGTTCTTTTATAAATTTAATTAATTGTTTAATTTGGTATTTTAAACATCTTCAGAAATTTGGGTGAAAGTTTCAATGAATTGTTACTTTATAAATTCTAGCCGGTACAAGAACGTGCAGGGTGTCCTGTAAGTACTAACTCGGCCTTTATCTCATCAAGCGTTCATCGTACAAAAAAAAGCTAAATTATTGTGTTCATTTACCAGTTCACCCTTTCCCAGTTCTGAGCGTGAAAGTGTAATGCATCATTAAATAAAAAAATCTAAATTTTCATATGCGCACCCTGTGCTGATAAACTCAATTAGAAAGTTGATGACGTGTCTCTTCTCAGGCCAACAAAAATGTTTTCACGTTTCATAGTGGTATATTTGCGTTCAGAAATCGAAAAAGAAATGAGGACGAATACCTCTGAACTTTTACGGGGACAATGTTCTTTTCTCTCATTTATCCCGTTCTTTCTCAAACTCTTCCCCAGAATTCGCAATTAAAGCAAGCTGAAATTTTGAGTTCTAGGTCGAGAAAATAGAACCTTCTGCTTAGCTGAAGGAACAGATTTCCAGTTTCAGATCAAGATGTGACTTGAGGCATCACCCTGTTGACAACGCAAGCAGCCTCAGACAACTCTGGCGGCATCTGAAGAGCCTACGTCAAGTACGGATGGGGACTAAACATTATTTTCACATTGCTGACGTATGTAAACCTAAGCTAAAATCATTATCACACTATTTTATAATGGGAAAAATTTAATTTCAATTAAATTTTTCCCACTATAAAATAGTGTACATCAGTCCGGGGTTGTGAGCGGTTCTATATACATCTACCTAATTTCAATTTCCTCTCTATATTCATGATTGATGTTTCGCGAAAATAACAACGGCACAGTGTCTGACACACTGGCTTTCCTTTTTTTATTGTATTTTGTTCATTCCTGTTGCGTGATCCATACAAAACACGTAAAGAACTCGTACAAAAATTTACCCATACGACCGCGAATCATCCAGCTTGTTTTCGATTTGATAAGCAACCTGGAAACGCCTAACTTTTTATCTTTTGCTCTCAACACAAGATGGAGTTTATATCAACTTTCGCTTTTCTTTTCTTGTGTATTTCTTATTATTATTATGTCTCTCTCCCTCTCGACGGGGAGAAATGTGTAACAGTGTATGTAACAACCCTCCAGTGGGAGGTTGTCTTATGTAATCCCCCAGCGTTTTTCAGTCACGCATTATTGAATCACCCTTCTCACAGAATTAAAATTTGTTGAGTTTAAAAGCACAGGTGTGTGTTTGAGTTCATGGTAGTGACCAGTTACGATATGATTCATTCCTGTGTGTGAGTGAGCAGTAAACAAAGATACGTATATGTTACGGTAAATCTAGTTATTATGCATAATCATCGACCATTTTAGTAAATTTGATCAATTTTTCTGAATCTATACTTTTTACCAGCGGTTAAACAAACACCAAAGCGTCGTTGTTAAATTTAATAAATACTAAAAAATAATTTTTACCGGCGGTTATTCGTAATACCCAAGCATCATTTTACCGTTGGTAAAAATGATAAATCGTACTAAATTGATTACATTTGCCATTTATTATGCGTAATCGTTATTCCACATTGGTAATGACAACCATATTTTTATGGGCATCTTTTTATCAGCCACCTCGTATGGGCATTTTGCCTGTTGTGGCGTTGTATTTGTATTTGTATTTATTTGTATTTGTATAAATATGATAAATCGGTTCCCATTGCCATGAAAGTATTTATTATTTAGACTTGTACGCCAGAAACTGAATCGGATATGATGAGCTCTGATTTAACGAATGTCCCCGAAATAACTCAAATTTGTCGAATTCTGAAATCGCACCTCGATATTACGAACTCCTATTCAACAAATTCTACAAATCGGATCTCAACATAGCGAACTTATTTAATAGATTTCAAAATTGTATATAATGAACTTCAATTAAACAAATTTTCTGATCGTGCCCCAACATTGCTTATCCTTTTATCAAATTATAATTACGTATAATTTTTTTTTCCATTTATCAAATTTACCAGCGACACTTGGGTGAGATGCATAATCAACGGCAAAAGTGATAAATTTATCAAACGTACCGAGAATATTGGTGATTATGCATATAATTACCGATTTATCACATTTGCCGTAACATATTAACGCACACCAATACGCTTAGGATATACAGCGTGCTTTGTAGGGTGCTACCCGGATGTTTTTCTTCTCACCCGTTGGTGATAGGATAAATTGGAAAGTATCCAAATAATATCAAGGAAACAGTTATTTCTGGATATTATGTTGAGGTGAAAGTGTGGCTCACACCATAGGTCGTGAAATAAGGACGGTCTCCAGTGGTGTAGATGGTAGCATGTTTGTCCGGTTTGCAAGAAGGCTCGGGTTAGACACCCAGGTGGAGACCAGATGACTTTTCTTTCCGAGTTCACCTTGGCATACTTGATATATCGGGCTGAGTAAAAAACCGTCTATCTCTCTCTATCCAAATAACGTTCCTGTTTAGGACATGAAATTTCTTTTACTGAGGGGTTTTCTGGTTCACCCCTTTGTCCCCATAAAAACGTGCATTTCGCACACACAGATGAAGCAAAATAAGCTTTTAGCAAGCAGATTACTTTATATTTTCACTCTGATTTTAGCTTTGCTCTAAAAGACATCCCTAGCAACCACTTCGACGAACCCCTATTTGAATCAACATATAAATTTTGCATTGCTGAATGGTGTCACTGTCAAATGAGTGCTAGTGAGCGTTAGTCATAGGGGTATTCTGTTAGGTGAGGTCGGCGGAGGGCTTCACTCCGAATTTCAGTGGCTCACTTAAGTAAATGCATTAACCTTTCTCATTATATTTGCTATTTATACACTCATACTTTAAACCTATCAATAAACGCGAGGTGCTTTTTATTTTTTTACCAACGAAAACGACAAATAGTAGAAATAATACATTTATTTGGTGCTTTTTGTAAAATACAGAAACTTGTAAAATTGAAAGATACAATTACAAAAATTTCTAGAGATGAAATGTTTTCAAAAGGTTTTGACATTTAATGGACTTTGAAAAAGTCTTCAAGTAATTACTCTTCGCAGGCGCGGTAGCCCAGGTCGATACTCGCTTCAAGTACCAAAAGATGTTCAGAGGTGTCACGAGTTCGTACACGATCGTCCTCGTCAGAAACTTTCCTGACACAGGGGTACAACACAAACGGCGACGTGACCACAGAAAAAAAATTGCTACCGCAGGGACTCCCATATCATAGAGGTTAGAGCACCAACCTTTCGATGAGTATTAAAGAAAAGGCTGCCGTTCGGAATCAGCAATAAATTGTAGGTCCCTGTCTAATTAGTCCTCGAGTGCAGAAAATAACTGTGGTGCGATAAAAATGACCAAGTGGTATTAGCGAAGAAGAAATTTTCTTTGGCTGCTTGCAATTGAGTCTGAAGAAGAGGAAGTGTAATTAAAGACATTCATCTGATTGTGAAGATTTTTATCTGCATAAAGCAGTTCTTGAGCATTCTTCTCTTTTCTGAATGGTGCGGGGGTCGAATCACATCTAGTATAAATGCATGTAGAAACAACATTTTATGTCTCCTAAGTGGTTCTGTATGTGTTGAATACCGTATATATGATCGTGTTTTCTTTTCTTAGAAGGCATTACCATGAATAATTCCTTCAACGCATGTGTGAACAACAGCTCGTACAGATCAGTATCTTCAGTACCGGTGATTGTTTTTGACACGATTAAAGTGTCCGCGTCGCCGACTGCTTGGTTAACATTGCATCCTGCGACTTGAAGATAAATTTTTAATAGCCTAATAAATAATGCTTTGTTTTTCTTATTTGGCATTGAACATTGAAGGACCGAGCACATCCTCAGTCACATGAATCCGAAATTTGATTAAATGAGTATGTGTATTTGTGTGTGTATATATATACATAACAGAACACCCTGTGTATTTATATATATACAGGGTGTTTTGTTAATGGACTGACAAACTCAGAGGGTTGTTAGTAGGTATGAATAGCAACAAGACATGGTGTGATTGTTATAGGAACCGAGAGATACCCAGGCTCTGTCACACTCGGTGATATAAGCACATTGTCCCCTGGGTCTCGGGTGCCTCCGGGGAACCTAACCATTTATTGAGCTTGAGAAAAAGAAAGATATATTACATACATGGGCAGGTGCCATTACGCACCTCGCCAGTAAACAAGTATAAAATTTATGATCGATTTTTTGAATGAAATCAATCTTGAAATAGTGATTCATGTAAATAAATCACAATTATAAATCACAGGTTATAAATCACGAAATCATCATAATAATCGTCATAATCGAGAATAGTTCTTGATAAAATATGATTTGATTCTCTTCAGAGATTTTCATTGAATCAGTAGCTATCACATTAATGAAAGCTGTCAATCTGCTGCTCGGTTGATCTAATCGCTGCACCGTGTGGTTTGATTTGGTCCAAAGACATTTGTGAGTAACGTTGAGAGGGTTAAAATCGTGAAAACGCATGCAGACTCTGAGTCCAGAGGAAACGAAAGGTGGATGTCAGTTGATCGCTGAATGCGTTCGTGGGTTCGCTCACTATATCTGACGTAAGCAGCGTCGCAATACTCATGCAATGGGGTAGAATCACGAGCTGCGGACGATGTAAATTAGCTCTATTGCGGTAGTAACCACATTTAGTTGTATGTTTCAATGAGTATCGTGATGACTGACTGCACGAACGAGGAATACGCTGATATGCATCTCATTTACGGTTGAGCAGATGGCAATGGGCGCTTAGCACAGCGGATGTATCAACAGAAATATCCGGTGAGGCGTTGTCTGGAGGTGGATTGGAAGGCGTGGGACCCGTTGCTTGGCCTCCACGTTCGCCGGATCTCAATCCATGTGACGTTTTGCTATGGGGGTCACCTTAAATCACTCGTTAATGCGACGCCTATGGACACACCAGAGGATCTCGTAGCGCGGATTTTCGTCGCTGCGGCAGACATAAAAAGCATACCTGGTATCTTAGAGCGCGTCCGGGATTCGTTTTTCCGTCGTTTGGAAGAAAACTAATATTACAAGACTGGTAATGTGCTGTTATGAATTTTTTTACCGTCTTCTATCTCAGAATGATCTTAAATTTGATTTAATTTTTATTACAAAATATGTGCAGTGCATGTACCATGTACGGGTGAAAATAATTGATCAGTTTGAAGAAGAGAAGCATGGTTATATAAATTTTTCCATATTTATGAAACTTTCCAACTTTATATGGGAATTATGCATAATCACCGGTTTTTTAATTCCTAGATTACTTCTTTTCTCTTTCTTTTATCACTCCACAGAAACTCTCTCCAAACTATAAACAAGAATATACATATACACAAGATTATCGCTTATCCGACATAAACGTCGAACAACGGGAAAGAACATTTCTTTTAGAGCAGGGGGTTCTTAACCTTTTTTCCATCCCGCACCTCCAGTGCAATACGACTTACCTTCCCGCTTGGATAATCAGTTTTCTATTCCCTCCTTTTTCTTTTAATCTGTCATCAATTACATTAATTACCTGTATTTATTCATTCTTATAAACTCTTATACTTATTATTTAATTTCTTTTTCCGGCTGCTGTTAATATTTAATTTTGGCTCTTTTTTCAACAAATTTAAAAACAACAAAAATAATGTTCTTTTATAAATTTAATTAATTGTTTAATTTGGTATTTTAAACATCTTCAGAAATTTGGGTGAAAGTTTCAATGAATTGTTACTTTATAAATTCTAGCCGGTACAAGAACGTGCAGGGTGTCCTGTAAGTACTAACTCGGCCTTTATCTCATCAAGCGTTCATCGTACAAAAAAAAGCTAAATTATTGTGTTCATTTACCAGTTCACCCTTTCCCAGTTCTGAGCGTGAAAGTGTAATGCATCATTAAATAAAAAAATCTAAATTTTCATATGCGCACCCTGTGCTGATAAACTCAATTAGAAAGTTGATGACGTGTCTCTTCTCAGGCCAACAAAAATGTTTTCACGTTTCATAGTGGTATATTTGCGTTCAGAAATCGAAAAAGAAATGAGGACGAATACCTCTGAACTTTTACGGGGACAATGTTCTTTTCTCTCATTTATCCCGTTCTTTCTCAAACTCTTCCCCAGAATTCGCAATTAAAGCAAGCTGAAATTTTGAGTTCTAGGTCGAGAAAATAGAACCTTCTGCTTAGCTGAAGGAACAGATTTCCAGTTTCAGATCAAGATGTGACTTGAGGCATCACCCTGTTGACAACGCAAGCAGCCTCAGACAACTCTGGCGGCATCTGAAGAGCCTGCGTCAAGTACGGATGGGGACTAAACATTATTTTCACATTGCTGACGTATCTAAACCTAAGCTAAAATCATTATCACACTATTTTATAATGGGAAAAATTTAATTTCAATTAAATTTTTCCCACTATAAAATAGTGTGCATCAGTCCGGGGTTGTGAGCGGTTCTATATACATCTACCTAATTTCAATTTCCTCTCTCTATTCATGATTGACGTTTCGCGAAAATAACAACAGCACAGTGTCTGACACATTGGCTTTCCTTTTTTTATTGTATTTTGTTCATTCCTGTTGCGTGATCCATACAAAACACGTAAAGAACTCGTACAAAAATTTACCCATACGACCGCGAATCATCCAACTTGTTTCGATTTGATAAGCAACCAGCTGTCGGGATTCGATTTTTTGCAATATCGTTCCACCTTGTCTTTGACAAATATTATGTCGATCATTCGCTGGAAGAATTTTTGATTTTCTCTGATTGGTTCGTTTCGATATATTTACTTAAATTCCAGGTGGGCACGACAATGAACTGAAACTACAACGTCACTTCGTGGTAATACGCAGTTAACAAAGTGCACGTGCAGATTCAGAAGAAAAAGAAAAGTTTACGTGTATTACTATTAATAGCTATGTGGTAATTATTGATGTTATCATAATATCTAATGAAAACATTTCGTTATAAAACAATCCATAAATTTCTCACAAATACATATTATACAGGCCTGTATTATTTAGTTATTTTGTTTGAAGCCGAAGCCCGTGAGCAAAAATATAAACGCAGTTACATCAAACAAACGAAAAAAAAGTAGGAGATGAAAATTGAGATGAAAAAGAAAGAAAGAATGTATCGATTGGTATTAGGGACAATTCTAGGTTATGCTGTCGCAGGGAATTTTTCTGTGATGGGGGTTGTTAATAAATGGAATTGTCAAAAAAGGGTGTTTAACCTCCGGAGGTTGTAAATTCTAACAAAATTGACTCGTTTAAAAAGAAATACAATAAACATATTGGGGTAAATAGAGAATCTATCCATACTTAGATAAGACAAACATAAAAATATTTTATGGTTATTGTATTATATTTTACCAGATATACATTAGATAGGCTTCATAATTGCATTTTGATTGGGTTGCTCTATTTTAGAAATACAAAATACAATACAAATACAACGCCGCAACAGGCAAATTGCCCAACGAGGTGGCTGACTTAAGAACATCATGGATCCCCGAGCCGTCCTTTGGAAGCCCTACCTACTACTACTACTACACCACACTCCCCCCCCCCCTCCCCGGAACCCGATTCCCCCAACGAATCGGTACATGCGGGAATGTGCGTGTACGTGTAGTGAAACCTGACGTGAAGTTTTTGTTGTTTCTCTGTAATGCTTGTTATGTGTAGTGCTGCCATGTGCCACCAGTTTTTCTAACTATGAGTGAAGTGTTATGATTGAATGATTTACCGTTGTAGGACTGTTGCTCTCTGTGGCGAGACTTTTTAACGGGGAGACCGGCTCGTATTTGCGCCTTGAAGTTGGGAACCACAGAAAACCAACTTCAGCCGACCACCACTGTGGGGTTCGAACCCGGATCCTCGCATCGCGAGTCCGTCACTATAACCACTCGACCACCACAGCGACAAGTGTAATTATTTGGAGGTGGGTGGATTCTCACCCATGTACCATGAACTCTTCCCATCTCTAACTCCGTATCTTACCAACCCACCACTACAGCACTAAATACTATATATATATATATATACTATATATATAAAACTATATATATAGCATCCATATTTGTTATGGTCATCTATTTCTTAGCCACCTCGTTGGGCATTTTGCATGATGTGGCCTTGTATTTGTATTTCATGCATTGTGCCGTGAAGCGCAGTAATCACTTCGGCATAATATCCGGAAAATACAGTATCTGTTACCTTAATGTATTGGACTAGAGGAAAAAAGCCGTCTATCGCTCTCTCCCCGTCCCACCTGGGGGCCATTTGCTGAAGTTTTAAGAGAAGCTACTAATGCATCTCGTGCAGCGCCTCACGCCACAGAGCGTGAAATAAAGGAGGCAGGGTCGTTTCTGCAGTAGTATAGATCCGCGATTCTCAACCGGTGCTCCGCGGAGCCCTTGGGGCTCCTTGTGCACTCTTTTAATGGGCTCCGCTGCCACTCGAGGAAAATAAAAAAAAGTAATTAAAAAATAATAATTATAAATATTTGTAAATAGTAAAAATAAATCAGTAACTTCGATGAATAATTAAAAAATTGGCAAACACGGGGCTCCGCCACAGAGTCAAAAAAGGTTGAGAACCACTGGTATAAATGGCAGCATGCTTGTCCGGTTTGCAACAGGGCCTGCATAATAACCATAATCTTTTCTAAGCATAATCTTTTCGGTAAGTTTGATAAATTTATGACTCATACCGGTAATTATGCATCCCAACCAGTGTGGCTGGTAAATTTCATGGATGCAAAGAAATTACACGTAATTATAATTTGATAAAATGATACGTAATGTCGGGGCACGATCGTAAAATTTGTTAAATTACAGTTCATTATATCGGGGTAAAATGATAAAATTTATTATATAGAAGTTCGTTATATAAAGATTCGAATTGTAGAATTCGTTAAATAGGAGTTTTTCGGACTGTGGTCTGATTGTATGTGCACAAGAACTTGTAAAAATTCGTTAAATAAAAAAAGAAAGTGTTAAATGAGAGTTCGTTACATCGGGGTATGATCGTGAGATTTTTTCAATAGGAATTCGTTATATCGCAGTCAAAGTTCTGAATTCATCAAATAGAAGTTATTTCGCAGACATTCGTAAAAATTCGTTAAATCAGAGTTCATTGTATCCTGTTTATGCTGGCTTACACTTACGATCATAAAAAAAATAATTGTTTTCCCGGCAATGGCAACCGAATTATCATATTTACGAATACAGAATGGTAATTATGCATAATAAATGGCAAATGTAATGCATTTAGACCGATTTATTGTGTTTACCAACGATGCTTGGGTATTATGCATAGCCGCCGGTGCAAAGGATTATTTTTTAGCATTTATTAAATTTACCAATGACGCTTTGATGTTCACATAACCGCCGGTAAAAGTCATAGATTTTGGGAACTTCATCATACTAAAATGTTCGGTGATTATGCATAATAACCAGATCTATGACTTTTACCGTAACATATGCGTATCTCGTTTACTGCTCACTCATAGACAGAAATGAATCATATCATGAATAACGAAAATTAAATGCTAAATCAATTTTAATTTCATCTCATCGATTCGGATACAGTGACGACAGACTGAAAGAGATCCATATAATATTTTTGAAAGGCATTCCACCGCCCAAAATCTTGTTGAAATTTCGAGGACATCCATTGGCTCGTCGAAATCTCTTCCAGTCTCGGTGCTTCTCGGGATTCAACCCTATTAATCCTATTGGAAATAAAAGTATGTTAATGAAGACTTTCTCCTGAGCAATTGCATGTTTTTTGGTATAGGGGCCGTTTAAGTATTACGTCATCATCGATGGGGAAGGGGGGGGGTCCGATTTGCTGACTTTTGATGGCAAGGGGGGAGGAGGGTTGGATAATGCTTACGTCATCAACCACCCTTTATGAAAATATCAGTTGGATTCAGAGGGGGCAGAGCTGATGACGAAATTTTGCTGACTAGGGGGAGGAGGTCAGCGTTTTGCTGACTTTTGCTGACAGGGGGGGGGGGGTCAAAAATAGCTAAAAACTTGCTTACGTAATACTTGAACGGCCCCCCATAGTTATGATTAAATTTCATTGGGTCTTATAAATCACAGATATTTGAAGCTTCACGCAGCATAGCAGAAGCCATAAATCCCCATTATATGTCTCTTTCTTAATTAACCACTTTACGATCACGGACGAAATATTTCGTCGAAACATCAGTGGAATAAATTCAATCCAGTTCTCTGTGTTTTCGTTCTCTTTTCACTATCGCGAAGCTTTAGTGTAACCCTATTAACCGAGGTTGTGTTTTGTTTTTTACCTTTTTTTTTCCATAGTTTGTTAGTGATATTTCCCCCCACATGCAATGTATCTTCCTACTACACAGGTGTCGTGTAAGTCCTAATGCTGCCTTTATCTCATCAACCGTTCGTCGTATAGGTATATGGTCCCGATTTAAAAGTTACTCAAAATGTGTTCAGGAGTACTGTGCTAGTTTTCCTGCGTTTGTTTCAAGAGTGAAAATAGAGTGTGTAATAAAGTAAAAAATATAAATTTTTGTACTGTTCCTTTGTCCTCTAACTTCAAATTGGAAAATATTTTCCTGTCTCTGCTGAGGCCAACAAAACAAATCCCGCGTTTCTAAGTGCAATATTCGCTGATTTATTTGAATTCGAAAATTTGAAAAAAATATGGAAAGGACAGCATAAACCAGCGGACACCGAGCCTTTCCCTCATTTATGCTATTGTTTCCCAACTTTTCACTGATTTCGAATTAAAATATCTCCGCAAATATTGCACTTAAAAACATGGATTTTTTTTACAGTAATCTATAATACTGCGCCTTTCTTTCCCTTTCTTCTTCCTTTTTCTGCAGTGCGGTTTGGTTGAGACAAGGTTACCAGATTTATCGCCGATACGTCAAATATAGATCATCCAAATTTGTTGCCACAGCTTGTACGCGAAAGGGTTGTGTAGGTTTTATTCTGTTTTTCGGCAGGTACAAAGTAAAGGGCTAGAAGGAAAAAGTTTTTTATTGACAAATAAACATGAAATACCGCAAGTTCTTATAACCGTCTCATTTGCATATTTCCACCGAAGTCGCTCTTACCAGTGCCACCTATCGGCTGTTTTTGGAGTTTTTTCTCCACTCTTTAAAAAAATTCCCGTGACCTAGCGATGGTAACCCAGCAAACCGTTTTTTATTTCGGTAAATTTCCGGGTTTTTTTTTTCATTTTCAAAGTTTTTACGGACTTTTTGCCCACCTTGTATATAAATCAGAAGATAGCAGGCTTTGGGGATTCTTTCCCTCGCTGTGGAATCCAACTTCACAAATTTTATTTACAACTTGCAACGACGCAGTCACGTATCAATCATCGCTCACTCAACATAAATCACCACGCCATAACAGCCTGTTGATTATTAGGTTTTTAACTTTTTGACCTCATCACGAAACGTGCCCTGTTGTCAGGCGTATCTGGTGCTTCGGGCGCCGGACCAGAGGGAGTGCGATTCAAACTTTTAAACTCCCCGTCAACATTACAAGGGTCGTTCAAATGTGTGCTTACCCGGGATGATTAAGCATTTAATTGTGGCCCTGTTAATCGATCTACAGCACATTTGTGCTGAGACGTAACACGGCGGGAGCAACTTGGCGAGGAAAGCTGATATGCACCAAGACGGTATACCAGCGACCCCCAAAAGGCCTTTCCCGATCAACTAAACCATACATGCCCAACTCATGAGCTAAAGAGGCACATTCTCAGTTCATTTCAGTGGGCAGCACATTTACAGATCACTTAAGTGACCACGGCACATTCCCACTCCAATTAAGTGGCCCACAGCACAATTTGAAATCACTTAAGTGGTCCGCAGCAAAACTATAGATCACTTGAGGGGCAATTTCCCCTCCATTGACCTTCTATACACCCATTTATCATTGGCATCCAGCAAAACAAAGCACACATATCCGTTTTTTTCCTCCCACATAGAGTTAGGGGAAAAACTCCCTTAAAAATTATTTTTCTCATAGTTATTTGCGTATTTTTTTTTCTGACTCCATGTCAAAATGGCCGTTGGATTCAGAAGTTATATGTAATGTTAAGTCAATGGGATGCTTTCGGTTCCCAATTTTTGGTGACTGAAATCCCTTGATATGGCAACCCCCTTATGCTTACGTATGTACGAAATTTCATCATGAGGTTCAGAGATACAATAGGATATCTAGAACAATCCCCATACAGTCCGGTTCTTCCTGTAATTATCATTTGTTTGGACCGCTTAAAGGGCTAATGCCTCTTTAAGCGGACCAAACAAATGATAATTTTGTGATGTCATTTTATAATAAAAATGGCATAATAAGAACGCTTAAAGAGGCATTACCCCTTTAAGCGGTTTTTAAAATTTTTCTGATCCGCATTATATTTAACTGCCACAAAAAATGTAATGCACTAAACTTTCTAGAAATTCCCACCTATTTCAAGAACTTTTTTTTTCCGATTGCGAACTGATAAATGTCCCTCCCCATCTCCAAAAAGAAAACAAGATAATTGACTCCGCCCATCTGTTTTATTTCTCTCACTAAGATACAAAAAGACACCTATTTATTGATACGCAGATATTTATTTATACCCCTTTATTTTCAGTTGTTCTCGATTGACACTATCAGAATTCAAATGAAAATATGCACTAATAAATGCCCAGAGCTTGGGTAATAAGAAAGAGTTTTTAGAATCTATGATAGCTCTGGTCTAGTCAAATTTACGACAGTAAGTATGTCTATTGGTTTGCACGTATTTCTAGCCAGGTAGGGTGCCCCCTAGAAAAACCACTTTGCCTGATGGACTGTGATGCTGTTAAGACATAGCGGCCCTTAGGGCTGTGCGCCAGGTGTGGTCCCACCAGGCCTCGCGCACAGAGACACACACACACACACACATTCACGGTAACAATAATTTCTTTCACAAATTCTGAATTTTCACCAATTCTGGACATCCGAATTTCAATTCTGAAACAAAACGATTTCTTTTATTTATTCCAAAAAAATTTCAGCAGTTCTGGAGAAACATTTATTCTATTTATCCCGAAAAGTTTCATCATTTCTCGAATCATATTTTTCATTTATTATAAAAACTCTCAATTCTAAAATCATTTCTTCCGTTTATTATGATTTTTCGTTCTCTGAATTTTTGATTCCCCCCTCTCTCACAGAAGAAAAACATCATGGGTAAAGGGCGCTTATATTATTTCCGCCCCAGGCTTCGCGTCTGGTAAGGGCAGCCCTGTGTTAAGACGACCCTAGTAGTGGAAATATCCGTCCGTTATGAATAACGTTTACATAAAAACGAAAATCCAAAGCATCACATGTAGTTTTTCAAATATGTGAATCGTACTCCTCCAATGGATCCGTGAAATGCATCACATTCAATTATGGGTGTTTCCCTATTTATCACCGCGCATGTAACTCTTGGGCATTTATAACGAACTGCAGCATGTTGGACAGTGTTTTATGTGCATATGGGTGGTTGTGGCTTGGTTAGCCTGCTTCTTGTTCTGCTGCCTTCCGTATTCATCATTCAAAGATCGAATTGTTTTTCCCGCTAAGGAACGAGAAAATTTAAGTACAGGCAATCCCATGCACGATGCCACTGAGACGCACCAATCCATTTCCGTCTACATCTGCGGTTGTATAACTCCTGGGGAACCATATATATAAGTGTCGTTATATATTAGACTTTCTTTCTTTCATATCGAGCACAACTCTGGTCTATCAACATGCAGAATTTGCTACCAAATGAGCTGCACCAGATATGTATGTATGATGTATATAAATATGTATGACCTAACAGTGTGTCTCAGCGCATATCTATTGTTGTTGTTCGAGAATTCCATGTATCAGACTGGTTCTTCCTGATACTTCAATGTACAAAGTAGGCTATCCTTTGTAATTAAAGTTGGCGTGTTCTTAACAGATTTACTTGCTTACTATAAAGTTGGGATATGACTGCGCAGTTTTTTTGGTTGAAAATCATGTAAAGGAGATGATGAATGGGGAATGAATTTTAATTATTTACGAAAAATTGATGATTGGCAAAATACGAAGGAAAAATTATGCTTCTTCCGACAGGAATATTTCGTTATTATCAGATTCTTGAGTGACCTAAATCCTGATTGCAATACAAACAAACAAATACAATACTAATATGCAAAAAATGTCTTACTGTCTGAAACAAAGAAAAAACCGTCTTGTCGTTATAGAAATCTAATGTCATCAAAAAATAGACCGTCTTCAACCGCAAAAACCACTAGAAAATCAATAGGAACACCAAAGAGGATGGGCTTTACCAGGGAATACCAAAAAGTATTTGCTGGGGTTTCTCGTGTCATTCTTCTCAACGACAGTGCAAGAACACATACTGCTACATTAAAAACTGCAGGAGGTCCGCTGGTCAGCTCTAGAACAATCCTCATACAGTCCGGATCTTCCTGCAATTATTATTTGTTTGGACTGCTTAAAGAGGCATTAGCCCTTTAAGCGGTTTTTAAAATCTTTCTGATCCGCATTATATTTAACTGCCACAAAAAATGTAATTCACTAAACTTTCTAGAAATTCCCACCTATTTCAAGAACTTTTTTTTTCCGATTGCGAACTGATAAATGTCCCTCCCCATCTCCAAAAAGAAAACAAGATAATTGACTCCGCCCATCTGTTTTATTTCTCTCACTAAGATACAAAAAGACACCTATTTATTGATACGCAGATAATTATTTATACCCCTTTATTTTCAGTTGTTCTCGATTGACACTATCAGAATTCAAATTAAAATATGTACTTATAAATGCCCAGAGCTTGGGTAATAAGAAAGAGTTTTTAGAAACTATGCTAGCTCTGGTCTAGTCAAATTTACAACAATAACTATGTCTATCGGTTTGCACGTATTTCTAGCCATGTAGGGTGCCCCCCTAGAAAAACCACTTTGCCTGATGGACTGTGATGCTGTTAAGACATAGCGGCCCTTAGGGCTGTGCACCAGGTGTGGTCCCACCAGGCCTCGCGCACAGACACACAACACACACATTCACGGTAACAATAATTTCTTTCACAAATTCTGAATTTTCATGAATTCTGGACATCCGAATTTCAATTCTCAAACAAAATGATTTCTTTTATTTATTCCAAAAAAATTTCAGCAGTTCTGGAGAAACATTTCTTCTATTTATCCCGAAAAGTTTCATCATTTCTCGAATTATATTTTTCATTTATTATAAAAACTATCAATTCTAAAATCATTTCTTCCGTTTATTATGATTTTTCGTTCTCTCAATTTTTGATTCCCCCCTCTCTCACAGAAGAAAAATATCATGGGTAAAGGGCACTGATATTATTTCCGCCCCAGGCTTCGCGTCTGGTGAGGGCAGCCCTGTGTTAAAGAAGGCCCTGGTAGTGGAAATATTCGTCCGTTATGAATAACGTTTACATAAAAACGAAAATCCAAAGCATCACATGTAGTTTTTGAAATACGTGAATCGAACTCCTCCAATGCATCCGTGAAATGCATCACATTCAATTATGTGTGTTTCCCTATTTATCACCGCGCATGTAACTCTTGGGCATTTATAACGAACTGCAGCATGTTGGACAGTGTTTTATGTGCATATGGGTGGTTGTGGCTTGGATAGCCTGCTTCTTGTTCTGCTGCCTTCCGTATTCATCATTCAAAGATCGAATTGTTTTTCCCGCTAAGGAACGAGAAAATTTAAGTACAGGCAATCCCATGCACGATGCCACTGAGACGCACCAATCCATTTCCGTCTACATCTGCGGTTGTATAACTCCTGGGGAACCATATATATAAGTGCCGTTATATATTAGACTTTCTTTCTCTCGAGCACAACTCTGGTCTATCACCATGCAGAATTTGCTACCAAATGAGCTGCACCAGATATGTATGTATGATGTATATAAATATGTATGACCTAACAGTGTGTCTCAGCGCATATCTATTGTTGTTGTTCGAGAATTCCATGTATCAGACTGGTTCTTCCTGATACTTCAATGTACAAAGTAGGCTATCGTCTGTAATTAAAGTTGGCGTGTTCTTAACAGATTTACTTGCTTACTATAACGTTAGGTTATGACTGCGCAGTTTTATTGGTTGAAAATCATGTAAAGAAGATGATGAATGTGGGAATGAATTTTAATTATTTACGAAAAATTGATGATTGGCAAAAATGCGAAGGAAAAATTATGCTTCTTCCGACAGGAATATTTCGTTATTATCAGATTCTTGAGTGACCTAAATCCTGATTGCAATACAAACAAACAAATACAATACTAATATGCAAAAAATGTCTTACTGACTGAAACAAAGAAAAAACCGTCTTGTCGTTATAGAAATCTAATGTCATCAAAAAATAGACCGTCTTCAACCGCAAAAACCACTAGAAAATCAATAGGAACACCAAAGAGGATGGGCTTTACCAGGGAATACCAAAAAGTATTTGCTGGGGTTTCTCGTGTCATTCTTCTCTACGACAGTGCAAGAACACATACTGCTACATTAAAAACTGCAGGCGGTCCGCTGGTCAGCTCTAGAACAATCCTCATACAGTCCGGATCTTCCTGCAATTATTATTTGTTTGGACTGCTTAAAGAGGCATTAGCCCTTTAAGCGGTTTTTAAAATCTTTCTGATCCGCATTATATTTAACTGCCACAAAAAATGTAATGCACTAAACTTTCTACAAATTCCCACCTATTTTCAAGAACTATTTTTTTCCGATTGCGAACTGATAAATGTCCCTCCCCATCTCCAAAAAGAAAACAAGATAATTGACTCCGTTTTCTTCGGTAAAGAAAAATCGGACCAACATTTTCCTCTTAAAAAAATTTTACGAGCTTATTGAAAGAAAAAAATAACAATTTGAATAACTATTATTGAATATGCAGTATATATGTATTACCATTATCAATTCGACTTTTGTGTATACAGCCAAAGCCTTCTATAGCACAAGCCCTCCGCGAAGCTCGTGACGTCACTGAAGTCGTCAATTTCATCTATGGTCGTTGTATATATTGCGAAAAAAACGTTCGAAAAAAAAAATTTCGCATACGTCGGCCTGCATTACACAATGGCTACAGGTGAAATTGACGGCTTTAGTGACGTCAAAGCTTCACGCAGAGGCTTTCTGCTATATATGGTGTTTATACAGTAGTGGTTTAAAAAAAAAGTGGCCCAAGGCAACACCCCCATAGATAAGAAAACCTCCACACTGATGACGTCACAACTAGTGATTTAGGCAGCTCTATATGTATATATACTGTATAAAAGCGTCTTACGCATGTGGTGTCCAAAATAACAGGAAGCAGTGAACAACCAACTATGATCCTACTTGGTTTATTCCTGTTGATGGTAAAGGCTTTCTTATCTATAAAAGTGTTGCCCCAGGACGGTAGCGGGGAACTACAACGATCGGTAAGGGGCCCGTGCAAAGCCGCTCGAAAGTTTTAAATCTCTAAATGCATCTTCGGGATCGGAGGAATGTATTTCAGAACAAAACATATAAATTGAAAAAATTGCAGAAAATCTATACCCCTCTTGTGGGCGACTATGGTGCATCTCGGGTGTTCTTAGAAGTCTCTGTGACAGACCAAAGGTTTATCGGGGTGAGTTCGCACTTATTAAAAACACTATAAAGATTAAATCTGCAGTTTTTTCTTAGATTTTTTTTGAACAATCCTTACCTGCGGAAGGAAATTTATGGCAAGCCATCTTCAATATGCCTCAAGGTTAGTGAAACACAAACACCTCAGGTCCGGAAGACGTAATAGTCTAGTAATAGTCTCTGTTCTATTGGCCCTTTGGTAAAGTGGCCCTTTCCCCCTCCATTGCCTTTTATATACCCATTTATCACTGGTATCCAGGAAAAGAAAGCACATACATCTTTTTTTTCCTCCCACATAGAGTTAAGGGGAAAAACTCCATTAAAAATTATTTTTCTCATAGCTATTTGCGTATTTTTTTTTCCTGACTCCATGTCAAAATGGCCGTTGTGTTCAGAGGTTATATGTAATGTTAAGTCAACGGGATGCTTTCGGTTCTTCTAAGTGTCTTATATAAATATTTTAACCCCCATTCCCCATTATATCTTAACAGGTCGAATTTCAAAAACCCCTTCTTGCCTAGTCTTTAGATGAAAAATGAAACTATTGACGAAATTTCATATTTATAGCTAAAAAAATAAATAAATTGAAGCTAATTGAAGGCATCAAAAATGTTCTACTCACTCCCTGATGATCGAATAAGAACAAAAGTGCAATTAGAATCAATTTAATAGTGATTACTTATGTATAATATAGTACTGATGGGTAATAACTGATTTTCGTTGCTCATAAAGTATTGTAATGCCCGTGATACACAAATTAGCAAGTAACACGAGAGCATGTTTTTTTCGAGCATGGCAACCAATGACATTAATTGTAACATTTGCACGAATGTTATCAATAATTTCATTGGTTGCATATGCTAGAAAGTGGCATGCTTTCGTGCTACTTACAAGGAATCTCAAAGTGTCGTCCGTCAAAAAATTATGAAAAACTTTAAGGACATTCATCTCGCCCAGAAACATTAAAAAAAAAAAATTAGCGGCCGAATGCCATTATATATTAAAACCGCAAAAATTACTGAAAATTGTAACACAGTAGGCTACTCATTGCCCTTCACGCTTCTTGGAAATTCCTAAGAAAAAAGCTTATTTTCAATTTCTTTTCCTTTCCTCAAGATTTTTCTGTTTATAGAAACTACTTTTTTTGCTATGTCTGTTTTTTTTTAACTTTTCCTTTATCTGTGCTGTACTTGATCATGTATTGAATAAATGACGTCACTCCAACATTCTAGGTTTGCGGGGTTTTTGAATTCATTCTTCGTCGTAGAAATATTAATATTTACAATCGTTTTTTCATTGACCCATAATAAATCCGCTGGATTTTTCATATTTTTGTGCATATTTAAATGAGCAGAATCATTGGTTATTTTTCCAGAAATCTTTGAAGACGTCACCTCAGGACCTTTCCTTTGTTATTTACACGTGTATTACGGGCTTATCTCAGCTTGAGTTCCACAAAAGAAAAAAAATAGTGAAGCATACGTGGGGCAAATACAAAGTTATAGTTAGACCTGTTTCAGTAAGAACGAGTCTTCCTATCCACTGTTAAGTCGGTGGAACACTACAATGCAGAGTGGAGATAAATGTTATTGTAATTAATCCCCAAAAAACAGTGGGGGTTTTTCACGTGAATACGTCTCATAAACCGGCACGATTTTTTGAGCGTCTCGAGAATAGACTAGACTGTGCATCTAAATAATGTAACTACTGGATAGCACACATTCAAACACACACGCACTGTGAAGACAATGTACAATATTTCGTTAGTAAGATAAAGTTTCAAATGTTCCAGTGATAGGAATTTGAACTCGGAAAAGCGGCATTGAATGGCACAAGTACATGGAGTACAAAAATTTCCGTGTCATTGGAAATCTGTATAACTTGGAATTTCGGCCTGCTATAATCTCATATAATATGTTGTTGGATTCATCTTAGTAAGTTCTACCCGAATGTAGTGAATTAAATGCCAATAAGGAACCAAGACGGAAATTCATACTCGTCCTGGCCGCAGTAGGGATCGGACGTGTTTTTGTAGCGCTCCGCTCGCCAGCCAAGCGCCGCAGTTTTTTCCGGAACCGTTGCGGAGGGAATAGCTGTGGCGTCGGTGCTCCATTTTGTGTTTTTCTTGGTTCTATTCAATTTTATTTTACGTGTTTATTTTTTTATTTTTTGTTCATTGGTTTGGTTTCAGTTCATTTCGTTGCGGTTTCTTTATTTTTCTATAGATTTTGTGTTCAATAATTCTCTTTAATTTGATTTTGGCACCGGACTTTTAGAAGAACTGCCATCGTCAGATGTGCGAGATGTTTTTTATTATATTCAAATTTTTAATTTTCGTTATGTATTTCCATCGACTTCAATTTTTCTTCCTCTCATTTCATTTTCATTTTACTTTCTCCAGGTTTTTGACCGTTGTTACTTTGTCGATGTTCAATTTCTTTTCCCATGTGCTCACACAGGGGGGAATTTGGTTCTATTTGGTTTGGGCCGCTGAATTGGCCTTGAATTTGGTTTCCCGCGACTCTGGTGTATTTCGTACTTTTTTGGATATGGTTTCGGTGGTTTAATTGGGCGAATAGTTATATATATATAGCGAACAGTATATATTCTTTTTATTTACACCCCGTTTTTTTCAGTTATTCTCGATTGACACTATCAGAATTCAATTTAAAATATGTACTACTAAAAACCAAGAGCTTGGGTAATGAGAAAGATTCTTTAGAAAGTATGATAGCTGGGGTGAGTCTGCACCTCGTACCCATTACAGCATCTTGGGCAAACGCTGGGTATGAATGTTTCTTACACATCTCCAGATTCTGTACTTTTTTAAGAAATACATCTGATAGGAAAAGGGGTGGACTCTTAATATACGTGAAGTCATGTTTGAAGGTTAGAGAGTGTAACGTGTAGAGAAGTGACATTGAAACCATATGGGTTGAGCTTGAAAAGAAAGAGCGTCATAAGCTTATTGTAGGGGTTTGCTATAACCCACGTTATAAATATCCAAATTGTATCTCTAATCCTCGTGATGAAATTTCGTACATACGTAAGCATATTCGGTTGCCATATCAGGGGATTTCAATTAACCGAAAGGTTAACGGCAATTCGCAAAGGTCGCGGTTGGAATCAGTGGGGGTAATAAGTCAATGGGAAGAATTTAGAATAAAGCTGTCTTCTGTTTGGCACGACGTCATATCCTTTGTTCGTAAGAAGCGTGTTTTTACATCGCGCTCCCTAGTTTTTCGGATAGCTTGCGTAATCTTTATCTTCGAAACAAAAGAGCATTTAGTTAGTATAAATTTGGACGAGGTGGTCTATCGTTGTTAATACAGGAAGGGCGTTGCACAAGGACTTTGCCAAATCCACACATGTTTTTGAGAGGGTTGATACTGTAAGACGTTTGCTGCAGCAGCCTTACCAAGGTCCTTATGAAGTTTTGAAGTTTATGAAGTTTACTTTGAGTATCAATAATGAATCTAAGTGCATTTCTATTGATCGTTTAAAACATGCTTTTTGGTTTAATTCTTTGAAGTTTAAAGAATATATGTTTGCAAATCATCTCTGTGGTGCCTCAGCCTCACCACAGGGCTTAGTCACGAGGTCCGGACGGAAAGTTCCTTTTGTAATATCTTATCAAGCTTAACGTCGTTCGAACTCGTGTGGGAGTACTGTCGGCAAGAGTACGCAGGTGTTGGCGCCCCTAATATGATAAATCTGCTAACACATCGTTTTCGTGAGCGCGCTTTTTCTGTACCTCACTTTCGCTGTTCGAGAGAGAGAAGGCTTTCGTTTCTTGGAGAGTCAAGATGTGTTATTTTCTGTTTGTCCGTGTATACTCGTTTCTTTTTGTACGTGTAACGTGCCATGTGTTTCTTCGAATTAATAAATTTTGTATTAGCCGTTCTCTAGAATTTAAGTAATTATTGTGGAGTCAAAGTTGAGCTACCTATGGATAAATTACTGCTTCAATTTAAGTTCCAATACACAACTTTCTACGCTAGTGATACGACCATAATGGTGACCGTGCTCCCTCCACAAAGGACGTCTCAGTTCAAATTGCACCGCGAAATAACCATTTTTTCAAAATTAATACTTACGATCTTTATTTAATAAATTATTCATAAATGATTATCGAATCTAGTAAGTTATATAAAATGAATCGCTTTACGGCTTATGCTGAGTTTAGTTGTTATCCGCGACTTTGCTCGCATGCATTTGATAATCTGAAAATTGCTCGACGATGATTTCCTCCATACAACATTTGAAGCCCTCGTGACCCTCCTTGGGAGTTGAATTTTCACAAATCCGTCTTACGGCCGTATTCACCAACACGGTGTATTGTAGTTTAAACTACAATCGCAGGGGAAAGGATTAAAGATCGAAACGTGTTGGTAAAATTGAGGGTTTTAACCAATCCGCGTCGATCGCTAATCCTCTTACCTGCGATTGTAGTTTAAACGCTATCGGTGAATACCGGTTAAACGCTATCGGTGAGTTGGGGCAAAAAAGAAAAAATAACGATCCACACTTCCAATGACTTGAGCCAACCTTCTGGTCAGTTTTATTACTTCGTTCGGAGCATCTTTTCTTTCTATGACCCTCAGAAGGTTTTTTTTTGTTTTTTTAATCTTTCCGGGGTGTGTGTGATTTTTTGCTAGAGTAATCAGCATTGAGTATTTGCATCCTATATTCTTCTGAATTGAATAGGTAACCCCTCCTTACCTCAGTACACGGCTTCTCCTGTTGGTGAGCAACCAATGGTAGTCTCAAAATGAATATTGCGGTTTTCTTCTGCCACATCTGTTTCTAAGACTCTTTTTCATGTAATCGTGGGGCAAGCTGGACCATGGTTAGAATAGCATCTACCCTGACTTGGGGCAACATGGATTCATCTGGTAATTTCCAGGGCATTGGCCAAAGCGTGTAAATACATTATGTGTGAGAACAATGAATGAACGCCAGGGTCTCTGCCACCGGACTTAGCCCAGCTTCGTGGCAGAGTCTGAAACAAAGTGAGTAGTGAGTGCACCTAACAGTCTGAGTGTGTAGCTAGTGTTGTGTATGATATTTCAGTGCTGCCACCTATACTTCAAATTGTGAGCGAAGTGTAATGATTGAATATTTGTAACGTTGTAGGCCTGCTGCTCTTTGTGGCGAGACTTTTTAATGGGGAGATCGGCTCGAATTCGCGCCTTGAAGTTGGGAACCACAGAAAACCAACTTCAGCCGACCACCACTGTGGGGTTCGAACCCGGATCCTCGCATCGCGAGTCCGTCACTATAACCACTTGACCACCACAGCGGCTAAGTGTGAGAACAAAACGCACAAAGAAACACTCATGGCAATGAAGAGGTAAATGTGTCAATGAAAAAAAAAATTCCCCGGAAAAAAAGAGTGATCCCGGAAACCACAGAGAGAGAAAAGAAGAACAAACAGACAAATTTTCTAAAGCTTCGGAGTACTCTTAAACACCATCAAAAGGAGGGTGAATAGTAGCCCCATTCAAGACGTGCAATTCATATTTCATCCAACAGGTGCACCATCCTGCTGTAGAATGAAATCACATGATTCTTCTTCTAACTGTGGTGAGAAAAGAATCACATGCGTTAAACCAAGACCACCTAGATAACCTTATATAGGAGGTCGTGGTTAAACTCGCAGCGTTCAGTCTGACGGCCTCGTGCCGCCATCTATCACAATCTTCATAAACTTCCAACTGTTATTTTTGATTTCCGATTTACAAGTTTGTACTTTGTTTAGTTTTCTTTCAATAGCCCTCCAAAGTTGGGATATTCATTACACCCTGTGTATATAAACGAAAACCACGAGTAGAATATCAAGGGCCGACTGTAGATGATAACATTTTCAATACAGCAAATTTATTTCCCTAAGTCTGGGATTACATTATAAAAGGTTGATAATAGTTCTTTTATAACATTTGAAAAACCTAACCAATAAAGCTTATAGACTCACAGGTTAGTTACATCCTGTCAAATGGAACCAATAAGATTATTGGTTAAATTTTTCAAGTTTTATAAAACAACTTTAATAAAATTTTTACAGTGTAATTCTGGCCTAATACAAAGAAGTTCGCACGTGTGAGGAGCCGTGTCAATTTACAGATTAAAATCCTTCAACTACAACACCATGAAGTTCCTTATATATTCAATTTGCCAAAAATGAACTATAAGCCGCACATTACCATATCACTTAGGCGACCAGTAGCAAATTTACTGATCACTGAAGTTAGCTGCGAGTCATCTTCACATCACTTAAGTGACTAGCGGCAGAGTTCCAAAGCACTCCAGCGGCCCGTGACACATTTTCAAATAGCTTAAACGATTGCCGGAACAGTTCCAGATCATTTAAGTGACTCGCGGCTCGTTCCCGGATAACTTTAGTGACCTGCGGTAAATTTACAGATAATTTGAGTATCCCGAACCACAATTCTGGATTGAAGCAGCCCACGACACATTTAGATATCACTAAAGTGACCCATGGTTCAGTTCTACAACACCTATGTGGCTCGCGGCACATTACCAGATATGTTAAGCGACCCGCAATACATTACCACAGCGTCACGTTTGTAGCTCACTTAACTAACCCGCGATGACAATTACAAATGATTTACAAATCAATCAGTCCACCCGAGACTTCTTTTCAAACCAATGAAAACACTCGCACTTTCTAAAATGTCGATCACCTTTGGTTTAACGGAGAATGTGAAATTCATGAACATATTTTTTGTTATATAACTATTGGAATTCGTATAAACATTCTATGACTCACTCAATATTTGGATATGCACGGCAAATTAAATGGCAACAAAATACCCATCATATCAACCTTCTTTTATAATTTTTTAATACGGGTCCTGTACAGAAATTTTCCTTTTGATCTCAGGAAGTTACGCCCTGACATAAAGTTTTGAGTTAGAATATGGTGAATATGAACTTTAGGGGTTTGATCAGAAGGCAGCACTTAAACTTGAACTTTCGGGGTTTTTAAGATGGCTTCTGGGAGAAAGTGCCTCCGGAAAAAGTGATTTATTACTTAAAATTTAGCAATAAAATTCTGGAATTGTACGTGAAGATGAATATACCCTGCGTCAACGTGGTCGAAAAAAATTGAACAAAATGAATTATTTTTTGACAAAAAAATAAGACATTGAAAAATAAAGATTTGCCAACATTTATGATTTCAGTGCCTTCTTCGACAATCAGAAATGCAAAAAAAAACCTTTTGAATGTCTAAGAAAAATTAATGCTAGGGGGGTCCGAAAAGATTTATAAAATCGCACCAAATTGAGAGAATCGGAAATAAAATTCAAAGTAACAACTATTTCACTTTTCTGAGCAATGTTTTATCGGTTCATAGATAACAGGCAAAAATAGAAGAAAACTGCATATTTTACCCGCATCATTATTTTTTACCATTGTAACAGTAATTGAAAAATAGTTATTCATTAAATTGCTGTGTTATGCATAGTTCTAATAAAAGAATCAGTTTACATCCGTTTTTGCAAAAAAAAAGTGATTCGATTTGTTATTATGGGGAGTGAACCATGAACGAGTTAAGACGGCTTACTTGGTAAAATAATACCATTATTATTCATGAACATATAAAACGGAATGAAAACATTGAGTAAAATGCTTACTTCCTGCAAAAAGAAAAACATTTTCGTAAGTCTTCACTAATTTGTGAATATGCAGTGGACAGTACCGTCTTAACGCATGGGCCACCCGATCCCGGCTGGGTGCCTCGAGTGCAGAAAAAGCCTTATGAATATGAGATCTAGTCAAATTTACGACAATAAGTATGTCTATTGGTTTGCACGTACTTCTAGCAAGGTAGCGCTAGTAAAACCACTTTCCCTGATGGACTGTGATGCTGTTAAGACATAGCGGCCCTTAGGGCTGTGCGCCAGGTGTGGTCCCACCAGGCCTCGCGCACAGAGACACACACACACACATATTCACGGTAACAATAATTTCTTTCACAAATTCTGAATTTTCACCAATTCTGGACATCCGAATGTCAATTCTGAAACAAAACGATTTCTTTTATTTATTCCAAAAAAATTTCAGCAGTTCTGGAGAAACATTTATTCTATTTATCCCGAAAAGTTTCATCATTTCTCGAATTATATTTTTCATTTATTATAAAAACTCAATTCTAAAATCATTTCTTCCGTTTATTATGATTTTTCGTTCTCTCAATTTTAGATTCCCGCCCCCCTCTCTCACAGAAGAAAAACATCATGGGTAAAGGGCACTGATATTATTTCCGCCCCAGGCTTCGCGTCTGGTGAGGGCAGCCCTGTGTTAAAGAAGGCCCTGGTAGTGGAAATATTCGTCCGTTATGAATAACGTTTACATAAAAACGAAAATCCAAAGCATCACATGTAGTTTTTCAAATACGTGAATCGAACTCCTCCAATGGATCCGTGAAATGCATCACATTCAATTATGTGTGTTTCCCTATTTATCACCGCGCATGTAACTCTTGGGCATTTATAACGAACTGCAGCATGTTGGAGTTTTATGTGCATATGTGCAGTGCAGTGTTATGTGCAGTGTTTTATGTGCATATGGGTGGTTGTGGCTTGGTTAGCCTGCTTCTTGTTCTGCTTGCTGCTTTCCGTATTCATCATTCAAAGATCGAATTGTTTTTCCCGTTAAGGAACGAGAAAATGTAGGTACAGGCAATCCCATGCACGATGCCACTGAGACGCACCAATCCATTTCCGTCTACATCTGCGGTTGTATAACTCCTGGGGAACCATATATATAAGTGTCGTTATATATTAGACTTTCTTTCTTTCATATCGAGCACAACTCTGGTCTATCAACATGCACAATTTGCTACCAAATGAGCTGCACCAGATATGTATGTATGATGTATATAAACATGTATGACCTAACAGTGTGTCTCAGCGCATATCTATTGTTGTTGTTCGAGAATTCCATGTATCAGACTGGTTCTTCCTGATACTTCAATGTACAAAGTAGGCTATCGTCTGTAATTAAAGTTGGCATGTTCTTAACAGATTTACTTGCTTACTATAACGTTAGGTTATGACTGCGCAGTTTTATTGGTTGAAAATCATGTAAAGGAGATGATGAATGGGGAATGAATTTTAATTATTTACGAAAAATTGATGATTGGCAAAAATACGAAGGAAAAATTATGCTTCTTCCGACAGGAATATTTCGTTATTATCAGATTCTTGAGTGACCTAAATCCTGATTGCAATACAAACAAACAAATACAATACTAATATGCAAAAAATGTCTTACTGACTGAAACAAAGAAAAAACCGTCTTGTCGTTATAGAAATCTAATGTCATCAAAAAATAGACCGTCTTCAACCGCAAAAACCACTAGAAAATCAATAGGAACACCAAAGAGGATGGGCTTTACCAGGGAATACCAAAAAGTATTTGCTGGATTTTCTCGTGTCATTCTTCTCTACGACAGTGCAAGAACACATACTGCTACATTAAAAACTGCAGGCGGTCCGCTGGTCAGCTCTAGAACAATCCCCATACAGTCCGGATCTTCCTGCAATTATTATTTGTTTGGACTGCTTAAAGAGGCATTAGCCCTTTAAGCGGTTTTTAAAATTTTTCTGATCCGCATTATATTTAACTGCCACAAAAAAATGTAATGCACTAAACTTTCTACAAATTCCCACCTATTTTCAAGAACTATTTTTTTCCGATTGCGAACTGATAAATGTCCCTCCCCATCTCCAAAGAGAAAACAAGATAATTGACTCCGTTTTCTTCGGTAAAGAAAAATCGGACCAACATTTTCCTCTTAAAAAAATTTTACGAGCTTATTGAAAGAAAAAAATAACAATTTGAATAACTATTATTGAATATGCAGTATATATGTATTACCATTATCAATTCGACTTTTGTGTATACAGCCAAAGCCTTCTATAGCACAAGCCCTCCGCGAAGCTCGTGACGTCACTGAAGTCGTCAATTTCATCTATGGTCGTTGTATATATTGCGAAAAAAACGTTCGAAAAAAAAAATTTCGCATACGTCGGCCTGCATTACACAATGGCTACAGGTGAAATTGACGGCTTTAGTGACGTCAAAGCTTCACGCGGAGGCTTTCTGCTATATATGGTGTTTATACAGTAGTGGTTTAAAAAAAAAGTGGCCCAAGGCAACACCCCCATAGATAAGAAAGCCTCCACACTGATGACGTCACAACTAGTGATTTAGGCAGCTCTATATGTATATATACTGTATAAAGGCGTCTTACGCATGTGGTGTCCAAAATAACAGGAAGCAGTGAACAACCAACTATGATCCTACTTGGTTTATTCCTGTTGATGGTAAAGGCTTTCTTATCTATAAAAGTGTTGCCCCAGGACGGTAGCGGGGAACTACAACGATCGGTAAGGGGCCCGTGCAAAGCCGCTCGAAAGTTTTAAATCTCTAAATGCATCTTCGGGATCGGAGGAATGTATTTCAGAACAAAACATATAAATTGAAAAAATTGCAGAAAATCTATACCCCTCTTGTGGGCGACTATGGTGCATCTCGGGTGTTCTTAGAAGTCTCTGTGACAGACCAAAGGTTTATCGGGGTGAGTTCGCACTTATTAAAAACACTATAAAGATTAAATCTGCAGTTTTTTCTTAGATTTTTTTTTAACAATCCTTACCTGCGGAAGGAAATTTATGGCAAGCCATCTTCAATATGCCTCAAGGTTAGTGAAACACAAACACCTCAGGTCCGGAAGACGTAATAGTCTAGTAATAGTCTCTGTTCTATTGGCCCTTTGGTAAAGTGGCCCTTTCCCCCTCCATTGCCTTTTATATACCCATTTATCACTGGTATCCAGGAAAAGAAAGCACATACATCTTTTTTTTCCTCCCACATAGAGTTAAGGGGAAAAACTCCATTAAAAATTATTTTTCTCATAGCTATTTGCGTATTTTTTTTTTCCTGACTCCATGTCAAAATGGCCGTTGTGTTCAGAGGTTATATGTAATGTTAAGTCAACGGGATGCTTTCGGTTCTTCTAAGTGTCTTATATAAATATTTTAACTCCCATTCCCCTTGATATCTTAACAGGTCGAATTTCAAAAACCCCTTCTTGCCTAGTCTTTAGATGAAAAATGAAACTATTGACGAAATTTCATATTTATAGCTAAAAAAAAAATAAATTGAAGCTAATTGAAGGCATCAAAAATGTTCTACTCACTCCCTGATGATCGAATAAGAACAAAAGTGCAATTAGAATCAATTTAATAGTGATTACTTATGTATAATATAGTACTGATGGGTAATAACTGATTTTCGTTGCTCATAAAGTATTGTATTGCCCGTGATACACAAATTAGCAAGTAACACGAAAGCATGTTTTTTTCGAGCATGGCAACCAATGACATTAATTGTAACATTTGCACGAATGTTATCAATAATTTCATTGGTTGCAAAAGCTAGAAAGTGGCATGCTTTCGTGCTACTTACAAGGAATCTCAAAGTGTCGTCCGTAAAAAAATTATGAAAAACTTTAAGGACATTCATCTCGCCCAGAAACATTTAAAAAAAAAAATTAGCGGCCGAATGCCATTATATATTAAAACCGCAAAAATTACTGAAAATTGTAACACAGTAGGCTACTCATTGCCCTTCACGCTTCTTGGAAATTCCTATGAAAAAAGCTTATTTTCAATTTCTTATCCTTTCCTCCAGATTTTCTGTTTATAGAAACTACTTTGTTTGCTATGTCTGTTTTTTTTTAAACTTTTCCTTTATCTGTGCTGTACTTGATCATGTATTGAATAAATGACGTCACTCCAACATTCTTGGTTTGCGGGGTTTTTGAATTCATTCTTCGTCGTAGAAATATTAATATTTACAATCGTTTTTTCATTGACCCATAATAAATCCGCTGGATTTTTCATATTTTTGTGCATATTTAAATGAGCAGAATCATTGGTTATTTTTCCAGAAATCTTTGAAGACGTCACCTCAGGACCTTTCCTTTGTTATTTACACGTGTATTACGGGCTTATCTCAGCTTGAGTTCCGCAAAAAAAAAAATATAGTGAAGCATACTCGGGACAAATACAACGTTATAGTTAGACCTGTTTCAGTAAGAACGAGTCTTCCTATCCAGTGTTAAGTCGGTGGACCACTACAATGCAGAGTGGAGATAAATGTTATTGTAATTAATCCCCAAAAAACAGTGGGGGTTTTTCACGTGAATACGTCACATTAACCGGCACGTTTTTCTGAGCGTCTCGAGAATAGACTAGACTGTGAATCTAAATAATGTAACTACTGGATAGCACACATTCAAACACACACGCACTGTGAAGACAATGTACAATATTTCGTTAGTAAGATAAAGTTTCAAATTGTTCCAGTGATAGGAATTTGAACTCAGAAAAGCGGCATTGAATGGCACAAGTACATGGAATACAAAAACTGCCGTGTCATTGGAAATCTGTATAACTTGGAATTTCGGCCTGCTATAGTCTCATATAAAGTGTTGTGGATTCGTCTTAGTAAGTTCTACCCGAATGTAGTGAAATAAATGCCAATAAGGAACCAAGACGAAAATTCATTCTTGTCTTGGCCGCGGTAGGGATCGAACATGTTTTTCCAGTGCTCCGCTCGCCAGCCAAGCGCCGCAGTTTTTTCCGGAACTGTTGCCGAGGAATTAGCTGTGGCGTCGGTGCTCCATTTTGTGTTTTTCTTGGTCCTCTTCAATTTTATTTTACGTGTTTCTTCATTTATTTTTTGTTCATTGGTTTGGTTTCAGTTCATTTCGTTGCGGTTTCTTTATTTTTCTATAGATTTTGTGTTCAATAATTCTCTTTAATTTGATTTTGGCACCGGACTTTTAGAAGAACTGCCATCGTCAGATGTGCGAGATGTTTTTTATTATATTCAAATTTTTAATTTTCGTTATGTATTTCCATCGACTTCAATTTTTCTTCCTCTCATTTCATTTTCATTTTACTTTCTCCAGGTTTTTGACCGTTGTTACTTTGTCGATGTTCAATTTCTTTTCCCATGTGCTCACACAGGGGGGAATTTGGTTCTATTTGGTTTGGGCCGCTGAATTGGCCTTGAATTTGGTTTCCCGCGACTCTGGTGTATTTCGTACTTTTTTGGATATGGTTTCGGTGGTTTAATTGGGCGAATAGTTATATATATATAGCGAACAGTATATATTCTTTTTATTTACACCCCGTTTTTTTCAGTTATTCTCGATTGACACTATCAGAATTCAATTTAAAATATGTACTACTAAAAACCAAGAGCTTGGGTAATGAGAAAGATTCTTTAGAAAGTATGATAGCTGGGGTGAGTCTGCACCTCGTACCCATTACAGCATCTTGGGCAAACGCTGGGTATGAATGTTTCTTACACATCTCCAGATTCTGTACTTTTTTAAGAAATACATCTGATAGGAAAAGGGGTGGACTCTTAATATACGTGAAGTCATGTTTGAAGGTTAGAGAGTGTAACGTGTAGAGAAGTGACATTGAAACCATATGGGTTGAGCTTGAAAAGAAAGAGCGTCATAAGCTTATTGTAGGGGTTTGCTATAACCCACGTTATAAATATCCAAATTGTATCTCTAATCCTCGTGATGAAATTTCGTACATACGTAAGCATATTCGGTTGCCATATCAGGGGATTTCAATTAACCGAAAGGTTAACGGCAATTCGCAAAGGTCGCGGTTGGAATCAGTGGGGGTAATAAGTCAATGGGAAGAATTTAGAATAAAGCTGTCTTCTGTTTGGCACGACGTCATATCCTTTGTTCGTAAGAAGCGTGTTTTTACATCGCGCTCCCTAGTTTTTCGGATAGCTTGCGTAATCTTTATCTTCGAAACAAAAGAGCATTTAGTTAGTATAAATTTGGACGAGGTGGTCTATCGTTGTTAATACAGGAAGGGCGTTGCACAAGGACTTTGCCAAATCCACACATGTTTTTGAGAGGGTTGATACTGTAAGACGTTTGCTGCAGCAGCCTTACCAAGGTCCTTATGAAGTTTTGAAGTTTATGAAGTTTACTTTGAGTATCAATAATGAATCTAAGTGCATTTCTATTGATCGTTTAAAACATGCTTTTTGGTTTAATTCTTTGAAGTTTAAAGAATATATGTTTGCAAATCATCTCTGTGGTGCCTCAGCCTCACCACAGGGCTTAGTCACGAGGTCCGGACGGAAAGTTCCTTTTGTAATATCTTATCAAGCTTAACGTCGTTCGAACTCGTGTGGGAGTACTGTCGGCAAGAGTACGCAGGTGTTGGCGCCCCTAATATGATAAATCTGCTAACACATCGTTTTCGTGAGCGCGCTTTTTCTGTACCTCACTTTCGCTGTTCGAGAGAGAGAAGGCTTTCGTTTCTTGGAGAGTCAAGATGTGTTATTTTCTGTTTGTCCGTGTATACTCGTTTCTTTTTGTACGTGTAACGTGCCATGTGTTTCTTCGAATTAATAAATTTTGTATTAGCCGTTCTCTAGAATTTAAGTAATTATTGTGGAGTCAAAGTTGAGCTACCTATGGATAAATTACTGCTTCAATTTAAGTTCCAATACACAACTTTCTACGCTAGTGATACGACCATAATGGTGACCGTGCTCCCTCCACAAAGGACGTCTCAGTTCAAATTGCACCGCGAAATAACCATTTTTTCAAAATTAATACTTACGATCTTTATTTAATAAATTATTCATAAATGATTATCGAATCTAGTAAGTTATATAAAATGAATCGCTTTACGGCTTATGCTGAGTTTAGTTGTTATCCGCGACTTTGCTCGCATGCATTTGATAATCTGAAAATTGCTCGACGATGATTTCCTCCATACAACATTTGAAGCCCTCGTGACCCTCCTTGGGAGTTGAATTTTCACAAATCCGTCTTACGGCCGTATTCACCAACACGGTGTATTGTAGTTTAAACTACAATCGCAGGGGAAAGGATTAAAGATCGAAACGGGTTGGTAAAATTGAGGGTTTTAACCAATCCGCGTCGATCGCTAATCCTCTTACCTGCGATTGTAGTTTAATAGCTATCGGTGAATACGGCCATTATTGAGCCAAACGGTTCAAATTTACCGATGATTATGTGTAATCCCAAACTCGTATTGGTAAATATGACAAATCATCATCAAATTTTCTAAATTTTATTTATTTAAATTTCAGTCTAGGACGACGTATTCGATTAGTGATGTTGTTTATACATAAAAGTGTATAAGCATTTAAAAACGTTTTCTATTCTCATTTTTATAGCGTTTTTTTATTCTCGTAACACTTATTTTCATTTACCGTTTTTTAACATGTATAAGGAACCCTTCTTATCAACAATTTCGGCCCCAAAAATATAAGGGGTTCCTATAAATAAACTTTTTAAACATTTTTTTCCAAATTTTGAGCCCAAAAATCAGGGGTTTCTTATACACGTTAAAATACGATAATTTAGCTTTTAAGGCAAAATATGTGCAGCGCACCCATCGCCTGCTGGAGAAACTGATAAGTGGTTGAATTTAGTAATTGATATTTTCGCATGATTTCTTCCATAGTTATCAAACTTCTTACTAACCACCTTCAATCGGGTATTATGCATAATTAACGGTGAAAGTGACAAATGTAGAAAAATCTATGAAACCTACTAAACCGATTTGTGGTTATGCATAAGTCAGCTCATTTAATGTTACCAACCACTGGTCAATTTTTTTTCTCCAGAATTTTAGACCAGGCGGAAAGGGAAGTGGGATGATGACGGCCAAAATGCTATATTATACAATGGTCTTGGATTTGAAACGTCTCGACATTTTGACAGATACCTCTAGCACAGGCAGTATGAGTTGGAGCAAAAAAGAAAAAATAACGATCCACACTTCCAATGACTTGAGCCAACCTTCTGCTCAGTTTCATTACTTCGTTCGGAGCATCTTTTCTTTCTATGACCCTCAGAAGGTTTTTTTTTTTTTTTAATCCTTCCGGGGTGTGTGTGGTTTTTTGCTAGAGTAATCAGCATTGAGTATTTGCATCCTATATTCTTCTGAATTGAATAGGTAAACCCTCCCCACTTCAGTACACGGCTTCTCCTGTTGGTGAGCAACCAATGGTAGTCTCAAAATGAATATTGCGGTTTTCTTCTGCCACATCTGTTTCTAAGACTCTTTTCATGTAATCGTGGGGCAAGCTGGACCATGGTTAGAATAGCATCTACCCTGACTTGGGGCAACATGGATTCATCTGGCAATTTCCAGGGCATTGGCCAAAGCGTGTAAATACATTATGTGTGAGAACAATGAATGAACGCCAGGGTCTCTGCCACCGGACTTAGCCCAGCTTCGTGGCAGAGTCTGAAACAAAGTGAGTAGTGAGTGCACCTAACAGTCTGAGTGTGTAGCTAGTGTTGTGTATGATATTTCAGTGCTGCCACCTATACTTCAAATTGTGAGCGAAGTGTAATGATTGAATATTTGTAACGTTGTAGGCCTGCTGCTCTCTGTGGCGAGACTTTTTAATGGGGAGATCGGCTCGAATTCGCGCCTTGAAGTTGGGAACCACAGAAAACCAACTTCAGCCGACCACCACTGTGGGGTTCGAACCCGGATCCTCGCATCGCGAGTCCGTCACTATAACCACTTGACCACCACAGCGGCTAAGTGTGAGAACAAAACGCACAAAGAAACACTCATGGCAATGAAGAGGTAAATGTGTCAATGAAAAAAAAAATTCCCCGGAAAAAAAGAGTGATCCCGGAAACCACAGAGAGAGAAAAGAAGAACAAACAGACAAATTTTCTAAAGCTTCGGAGTACTCTTAAACACCATCAAAAGGAGGGTGAATCGTAGCCCCATTCAAGACGTGCAATTCATATTTCATCCAACACGTGCACCATCCTGCTGTAGAATGAAATCACCTGATTCTTCTTCTAACTGTGGTGAGAAAAGAATCACATCCGTTAAACTCGTAGCGTTCAGTCTGACGGCCTCGTGCCGCCATCTATCACAATCTTCATAAACTTCCAACTGTTATTTTTGATTTCCGATGAACAAGTTTGTACTTTGTTTAGTTTTCTTTCAATAGCCCTGCAAAGTAGGTATATTCATTACACCCTGTGTATATAAACGAAAACCACGAGTAGAATATCAAGGGCCGACTGTAGATGATAACATTTTCAATACAGCAAATTTATTTCCCTAAGCCTGGGATTACATTATAAAAGGTTGATAATAGTTCTTTTATAACATTTGAAAAACCTAACCAATAAAGCTCATAGACTCACAGGTTAGTTACATCCTGGCAAATGGAACCAATAAGATTATTGGTAAAATTTTTCAAGTTTTATAAAACAACTTTAATAAAACTTTTACAGTGTAATTCTGGCCTAATACATAGAAGATGGCACGTGTGAGGAGCCGTGTCAATTTACAGATTAAAATCCTTCAACTACAACGCCATGAAGTTCCTTATATATTCAATTTGCCAAAAATGAACTATAAGCCGCACATTACCATATCACTTAGGCGACCAGTAGCAAATTTACTGATCACTGAAGTTAGCTGCGAGTCATCTTCACATCACTTAAGTGACTAGCGGCAGAGTTCCAAAGCACTCCAGCGGCCCGTGACACATTTTCAAATAGCTTAAACGATTGCCGGAACAGTTCCAGATCATTTAAGTGACTCGCGGCTCGTTCCCGGATAACTTTAGTGACCTGCGGTAAATTTACAGATAATTTGAGTATCCCGAACCACAATTCTGGATTGAAGCAGCCCACGACACATTTAGATATCACTAAAGTGACCCATGGTTCAGTTCTACAACACCTATGTGGCTCGCGGCACATTACCAGATATGTTAAGCGACCCGCAATACATTACCACAGCGTCACGTTTGTAGCTCACTTAACTAACCCGCGATGACAATTACAAATGATTTACAAATCAATCAGTCCACCCGAGACTTCTTTTCAAACCAATGAAAACACTCGCACTTTCTAAAATGTCGATCACCTTTGGTTTAACGGAGAATGTGAAATTCATGAACATATTTTTTGTTATATAACTATTGGAATTCGTATAAACATTCTATGACTCACTCAATATTTGGATATGCACGGCAAATTAAATGGCAACAAAATACCCATCATATCAACCTTCTTTTATAATTTTTTAATACGGGTCCTGTACAGAAATTTTCCTTTTGATCTCAGGAAGTTACGCCCTGACATAAAGTTTTGAGTTAGAATATGGTGAATATGAACTTTAGGGGTTTGATCAGAAGGCAGCACTTAAACTTGAACTTTCGGGGTTTTTAAGATGGCTTCTGGGAGAAAGTGCCTCCGGAAAAAGTGTGATTTATTACTTAAAATTTAGCAATAAAATTCTGGAATTGTACGTGAAGATGAATATACCCTGCGTCAACGTGGTCGAAAAAAATTGAACAAAATGAATTATTTTTTGACAAAAAAATAAGACATTGAAAAATAAAGATTTGCCAACATTTATGATTTCAGTGCCTTCTTCGACAATCAGAAATGCAAAAAAAAACCTTTTGAATGTCTAAGAAAAATTAATGCTAGGGGGGTCCGAAAAGATTTATAAAATCGCACCAAATTGAGAGAATCGGAAATAAAATTCAAAGTAACAACTATTTCACTTTTCTGAGCAATGTTTTATCGGTTCATAGATAACAGGCAAAAATAGAAGAAAACTGCATATTTTACCCGCATCATTATTTTTTACCATTGTAACAGTAATTGAAAAATAGTTATTCATTAAATTGCTGTGTTATGCATAGTTCTAATAAAAGAATCAGTTTACATCCGTTTTTGCAAAAAAAAAGTGATTCGATTTGTTATTATGGGGAGTGAACCATGAACGAGTTAAGACGGCTTACTTGGTAAAATAATACCATTATTATTCATGAACATATAAAACGGAATGAAAACATTGAGTAAAATGCTTACTTCCTGCAAAAAGAAAAACATTTTCGTAAGTCTTCACTAATTTGTGAATATGCAGTGGACAGTACCGTCTTAACGCATGGGCCACCCGATCCCGGCTGGGTGCCTCGAGTGCAGAAAAAGCCTTATGAATATGAGATCTAGTCAAATTTACGACAATAAGTATGTCTATTGGTTTGCACGTACTTCTAGCAAGGTAGCGCTAGTAAAACCACTTTCCCTGATGGACTGTGATGCTGTTAAGACATAGCGGCCCTTAGGGCTGTGCGCCAGGTGTGGTCCCACCAGGCCTCGCGCACAGAGACACACACACACACACATATTCACGGTAACAATAATTTCTTTCACAAATTCTGAATTTTCACCAATTCTGGACATCCGAATGTCAATTCTGAAACAAAACGATTTCTTTTATTTATTCCAAAAAAATTTCAGCAGTTCTGGAGAAACATTTATTCTATTTATCCCGAAAAGTTTCATCATTTCTCGAATTATATTTTTCATTTATTATAAAAACTCAATTCTAAAATCATTTCTTCCGTTTATTATGATTTTTCGTTCTCTCAATTTTAGATTCCCGCCCCCCTCTCTCACAGAAGAAAAACATCATGGGTAAAGGGCACTGATATTATTTCCGCCCCAGGCTTCGCGTCTGGTGAGGGCAGCCCTGTGTTAAAGAAGGCCCTGGTAGTGGAAATATTCGTCCGTTATGAATAACGTTTACATAAAAACGAAAATCCAAAGCATCACATGTAGTTTTTCAAATACGTGAATCGAACTCCTCCAATGGATCCGTGAAATGCATCACATTCAATTATGCGTGTTTCCCTATTTATCACCGCGCATGTAACTCTTGGGCATTTATAACGAACTGCAGCATGTTGGACAGTGTTTTATGTGCATATGGGTGGTTATGGCTTGGTTAGCCTGCTTCTTGTTCTGCTGCCTTCCGTATTCATCATTCAAAGATCGAACTGTTTTTCCCGTTGAGGAACGAGAAAATGTAGGTACAGGCAATCCCATGCACGATGCCACTGAGACGCACCAATCCATTTCCGTCTACATCTGCGGTTGTATAACTCCTGGGGAACCATATATATAAGTGTCGTTATATATTAGACTTTCTTTCTTTCATATCGAGCACAACTCTGGTCTATCAACATGCACAATTTGCTACCAAATGAGCTGCACCAGATATGTATGTATGATGGATATAAATATGTATGACCTAACAGTGTGTCTCAGCGCATATCTATTGTTTGTTCGAGAATTCCATGTATCAGACTGGTTCTTCCTGATACTTCAATGTACAAAGTAGGCTATCCTTTGTAATTAAAGTTGGCGTGTTCTTAACAGATTTACTTGCTTACTATAAAGTTGGGATATGACTGCGCAGTTTTTTTGGTTGAAAATCATGTAAAGGAGATGATGAATGTGGGAATGAATTTTAATTATTTACGAAACATTGATGATTGGCAAAAATACGAAGGAAAAATTATGCTTCTTCCGACAGGAATATTTCGTTATTATCAGATTCTTGAGTGACCTAAATCCTGATTGCAATACAAACAAACAAATACAATACTAATATGCAAAAAATGTCTTACTGACTGAAACAAAGAAAAAACCGTCTTGTCGTTATAGAAATCTAATGTCATCAAAAAATAGACCGTCTTCAACCGCAAAAACCACTAGAAAATCAATAGGAACACCAAAGAGGATGGGCTTTACCAGGGAATACCAAAAAGTATTTGCTGGATTTTCTCGTGTCATTCTTCTCTACGACAGTGCAAGACCACATACTGCTACATTAAAAACTGCAAGCGGTTCGCTGGTCAGCTCTAGAACAATTCCCATACAAGGAAACAGTTATTTTCCGGATATTATGCTAAGGTGAGCTCGGAAAGAAAAGTAATCACGTCTCCGCCGGGACTCGAACCCAGGCCCTCTTGCATACCGGGCAAGCATGCTACCATCTACACCACTAAACTTCCGGAAAATAATATCATTCTTGAGCGCATACATCAAAATACCTTATGCCAAAATTTCATTCAGTTTCTCTGAATGGTATGATAGTTTGGGGCCCATATGTCGGGATAGTTTTTTTATAATCACCCTGTATATTAAATGCATAAATAAATGTAAATGCCAACATTATTTTCCATAACTGCTGTTTATTCTACACTGCTGGCCACCCAAATTGCAACACCAAGAAAGACAAGAGATATCGCAACAATATTTATTTTGTAGATAACATGTTGACCAAGCATCAAATGATTAAATTTATAGACTTCTGTGAAGTGTGGTTCCTGCCAAAATCAGTAGCCAGAGTAGCCGCCATTGTTGGAGATCACCGCTGCCACACGCCTCGGCATTGATTCAAAGAGACTTTGGATGTGTTCTTGGGGTACAGCAGACCAAGCAGCTTCCACGCGTTGCCAAAGTTGATCTGGTGTGGCAGCTGGGGATGTAATCTGGGTCAATCGTTGAGCAACCATGGACCACATGTTTTCCATCGGCGAAAGATCCGGAGAGCGAGCTGGCCAGGGAAGCAATTCAATCTGGCAATTGACGAAGAACCTTTGGACAATGCGTGCCACGTGTGGTCGCGCATTATCCTGTTGAAATATGGCTGTGGGCAAGACCTGAAGGTAAGGAAGGACAACTGGCTCCAACACCTCGGAGATGTAGCGCTGGCTTTTTAAAGTACCGGCAATGCGTACTAGAGGAGTGCGAGAGTGATATCCAATACCGCCCCATACCATAATACCCGGTGCATAACGCAGCTGTTCAGCATCCTCTCTCCACAGTGTCTCCAGACTCGAATCCGACCATCGTGGTGTTGCAGACAGAAGCGTGACTCGTCAGTAAAGACTATTTCATTCCATTGTGCCGTCCACATCCTTCTTTCATCGCACCATTGGCGGCAGAGACGTCTGTGGTTCTGCGTCAAAGGTAGACGAAGCAATGGACGTCTTGCGGACAGACCACTCTGCTGTAAACGGCGTCGAATGGTACGCGCAGACACTGGATGATGCGGTACAGACTGAATGTGCTGTGCTATGGTTCGTGATGTGGCTTAGCGATCCGTCACTGCCATACGCACAATATGCCTGTCATCACGTGAAGCGGTGCACTGAGGTGGATGCGATCGAACACGTCGGTCCGTCGTACCCTCCTGCATCCAACGATATCCGCATTACAGTTGTTTGGTTTCGTCCAACACGACTACCGATTTTCCTGAAAGATAATCCACAATCTCGGTAGGCCACTATCCTTCCTCTGTCGAACTCGGATACTTGATCAAAAGATGATCGCTGTTTTCTACGAGGCATAATTGATCGTTTTTTTGAAAAAACCACAAGAAAAACACAATTTACGTATTTCAAATCGTCGAAATCTCCAAGCCTTAAATAGCGCTTTGAAGTTGCGCCACAGGCGCGCGTGATGTGCGTCTGCGCTGAAATTCTAATCATTTGCATATCTCACCTCCGCTAATGCATGTTGTAAATTTCATATTATTTGCATGCTTCCTTCAGGGTGTTGCATTTACGGTGGCCAGCAGTGTATATAAATGTAGGATTTTTTTGATGATGATTCCCTTCAGCTAAATTCTATGAAATTTTGGCCACGAAACTGTAACGACGCCCGTCCCCTGAATTACTTTTGCGCAGGGTCCCCCGACTGATGTCGGTATCCGAAAATGTATAAAAGAAATGCTTCGATTTATTTTTCATTATTGCAATGTAATGTATATATATATATATATATATATACACACACACACACACTATACATACATATACATATATATATATATATATATATATATAGTGTTTTTTTCCGTTTTCTTCGGTAAAGAAAAATCAGACCAACATTTTCCTCTTAAAAAACTTACGAGCTTATTGAAAGAAAAAAATAACAATTTGAATAACTATTATTGAATATGCAGTATATATGTATTACCATTATCAATTCGACTTTTGTGTATACAGCCAAAGCCTTCTATAGCAAGCCCTCCGCGAAGCTCGTGACGTCACTGAAGTCGTCAATTTCATCTATGGTCGTTGTATATATTGCGAAAAAAACGTTCGAAGAAAAACGTGCGAAAAAAAAGATTTCGCATACGTCGGCCTGCATTACGCAATTTCTACAGGTGAAATTGACGGCTTCAGTGACGTTAAAGCTTCACGCGGAGGCTTTCTGCTATATAAGGTGTTTATACAGCAGTAGTTAAAAAAAAAGTGGCCCAAGGCAACACCCCCATAGACAAGAAAGCCCCCGCACTGATGACGTCACAACTAGATTTAGGCAGCTGTATATATATATATATATAACCCCTTTGTATATAAAGGCGTCTTACGCAGGTGGTGTCCGAAATAACACGAAGCAGTGAACAACCAACTATGATCCTACTTGGTTTATTCCTGTTGATGGTAAAGGAATTTAACCCCCACATTTCTCCTCCTTTCTCCCCCCTATACTTTGTCGCCTTCTCTCCACCCCCCCCCCCTAACAAAACTAACAATTTTATTCCTGTTGATGGTAAAGGCTTTCTTATCTATAGGGAGTGTTGCCCAAGGACGGTAGTGGGGAACTACAAACGATCGGTAAGGGGCCCGTGCGAAGACGCTGGAGAGTTTTAAATCTTTAAATGCATCTTCGGGATCGGTGGAATGTATTTCAGAACAAAACATATAAATTCAGAAAAATTGCAGAAAATCTATACCCCTCTTGTGGGCGACTATGGTGGATTTCGGGTGTTCTTAGAAGTCTCTGTGACAAACCAAAGGTTTATCGGGGTGAGTTCGCACTTCAAAACACTATAAAAGTGTATAAGTCCTTTCTTAGATTTTTTTTGAACAATCCTTACCTGCGAAAGGAAATTAATTGGAAGCCATCTTCAATATGCCCCAAGGTTCTCTGGTCTATTGGCCCTTTGGTAAAGTGGCCCTTCCCCCTCCATTGTATTTTATATACCCATTTATGATTGGTATCCAGCAAAAGAAAGCACATACATTTTTTTTCCCTCCCACATAGAGTTAAGGGGAAAAACTCCCTTAAAAATTATTTTTCTCATAGCTATTTGCGTATTTTTTTTTTTCTGACTCCATGTCAAAATGGCCGTTGTGTGCGGAGGTTATATGTAATGTTAAGTCAAAGGGATGCTTTCGGTTCTTCTAAGTGTCTTATATAAATATTTTGACTCCCATTTCCCATGATATCTTAACAGGTCGAATTTCAAAAACCCCTTCTTGCCTAGTCTTTAGATGAAAAATGAAACTATTGACGAAATTTCATATTTATAGCTAAAAAAAAATAAATTGAAGCTAATTGAAGGCATCAAAAATGTTCTACTTACTTTCTGATGATCGAATAAGAACAAAAGTAAAATTAGAATCAATTTAATACTGATTACTTGTGTAAAATATAGTACTGATGGATAATAAGTGATTTTCGTTGCTCGTAAAGTATTGTAATGCCCGTGATACACAAATTAGCGAGTAACACGAAAGCATGTCTTTTTCGAGCATGGCAACCAATGACATTAATTGTAACATTTGCACGAATGTTATCAATAATCTCATTGGTTGCATATGCTGGAAAGTGGCATGCTTTCGTGCTACTTACAAGGAATCTCAAGGTGTCGTCCCCCAAAAAATTATGAAAAACTTTAAGGACATTCATCTCACCCAGAAACATTAAAAAAAAAAAAAAATTAGCGGCCGAATGCCATTATATATCAAAACCGCAAAAATTACTGAAAATTATAACAGTATTGCCCTTCACGCTTCTTCGAAATTCCTATGAGAAAAGCTTATTTTATATCCTCAAGATTCACTGTTTATAGAAACTACTTTTTTTGCTATGTCTGTTGTTTTTTTTAACTCTTCCTTTATATGTGCTGTACTTGATCATGTATTGTTTAAATGACGTCACTCCAACATTCTAGGTTTGCGGGGTTTTTGAATTCATTCTTCGTCGTAGAAATATTAATATTTACAATCATTTTTCATTGACCCATAATAAATCCGCTGGATTTTTCATATTTTTGTGCATATTTAAATGAGCAGAATCATTGGTGATTTTTCCAAAACTCTTTGAAGACGTCACCTTAGGACCTTTTCTTGGTTATTTACACGTGTATTACGGGCTTATCTCAGCTTGAGTTCCACAAAAGAAAAAAAATAGTGAAGCATACGTGGGGCAAATACAAAGTTATAGTTAGACCTGTTTCAGTAAGAACGAGTCTTCCTATCCAGTGTTAAGTCGGTGGAACACTACAATGCAGAGTGAAGATGAATATTATTGTAATTCCCAAAAAACAGTGAGGGTTGTTCACGTAAATACGTCACATTAACCGGCACGTTTTTCTGAGCGTCTCGAGAATAGGCTAGACTGATATGTCTAAATAATGTAACTACTGGACAGCACACATTCAAACACACACGCACGTGTGAAGGCAATGTACAATATTTCGTTAGTAAGACAAAGTTTCAAGTCTTCTAGTGATAGGAATTTGAACTCGGAAAAGCGGCATTGAATGGCACAAGTACATGGAGTACAAAAATTTCCGTGTCATTGGAAATCTGTATAACTTGGAATTTCGGCCTGCTATAATCTCATATAATATGTTGTTGGATTCATCTTAGTAAGTTCTACCCGAATGTAGTGAATTAAATGCCAATAAGGAACCAAGACGGAAATTCATACTCGTCCTGGCCGCAGTAGGGATCGGACGTGTTTTTGTAGCGCTCCGCTCGCCAGCCAAGCGCCGCAGTTTTTTCCGGAACCGTTGCGGAGGGAATAGCTGTGGCGTCGGTGCTCCATTTTGTGTTTTTCTTGGTTCTATTCAATTTTATTTTACGCGCTTATTTATTTATTTTTTGTTCATTGGTTTGTTTCAGTCCATTTCGTTGCGGTTTCTTTATTTTTGTATAGATTGTGTGTTCAATAATTCTCTCTAATTTGGTTTTGGCACCGGACTTTTAGAAGAACTACCATCGTCAGATTTGCGAGATGTTTTTTATTATATTCAAATTTTTAATTTTCGTTGTGCATTTCGATCGACCTAAATTTTTCTTAATTTCATTTCATTTTCATTTTACTTTCTCCAGGTTTTTGGCCTTTGTTTCTTTGTCGATGGTCAATTTCTTTGCCCATGTGTTCACACAGGAGGGAATTTGGTTCTATGTTTCCCGCCACTGTGGTGTATTTCACACTTTTTTTGATATGGTTTCGTGGGTTTAATTTGGCGAATAGTTATAGTGAGAACAGTATATACTTTATTTATTCATATTCCGTTTTTTTCATTCTTCCGTGAATTGACACTATCAGAATTCAAATTGAAATATCTACTAATAAATGCCCAGAGCTTGGATAATAAGAAAGAGTTTTTAGAAACTATGATACCTCTGGTGATCCTGCACCTCGTACCCATCACAGAATCTTGGGCAAACGCTGAGTATGAATGTTTCTTACACATCTCCAGATTCAGAACTTTTTTAAGAAATAGATCTTATAGAAAAAGGGGTGGACTCTTAATATACGTGAAGTCATGTTTGAAGGTTAGAGAGTGTAACGTGTAGACAAGTGACATTGAAACTATATGGGTTGAGCTTAAAAAGAAAAAGCCTCATAAGCTTATTGTAGGGGTTTGCTATAACCCACCGAATAAATATCCAAATTGTATCTCTAAACCTCATGATGAAATTTCGTACATACCTAAGCGTAAGGAGGTTGCATATCAGGGGATTTCAATTACCCGGGTATCTCGATTGGGAGAACAGAGATTTCATTAATTTTAAGATAATTTTTTTATTTAGTTTTTAATATATGTGTTTTTATGTGTACAAATAAATATATATTTTATGCATAAATAAATGTAAATGCCAACATTATATTCCATAAGTGCTGTTTATTCCATTTAAATGAAGGAATTTTTTGATGACGATTACCTTCAGCTAAATTCTATGAAATTGTGGCCCCGAAACTCTAAAGACGTTCGTCCCCCTCAATTACTGTTGCGCAGGGCCCCCCGACTGATGTCGGTATCCGAAAATGTATAAAAGAAATGCTTCGATTTATTGTTCATTAGTGCAATGTAATGCACAACTATAAGTATATATATATATATATATATAAATAGCGTTTTTTACCGTTTTCTTCGGTAAAGAAAAATCAGACCAACATTTTTGTCTTAAAAAAATTTTACGAACTTATTGAAAGAAAAAAATAACAATTTGAATAACTATCTTTGAATATGCGGTATATATGTATTACGATTATCAATTCGACTTATGCGTATACAGCCAAAGCCTTCTATAGCAGAAGTCCTCCGCGATTGACGGCTTCAGTGGCGTCAAAGCTTCACGCGGAGGCTTTCTGCTATATAAGGTGTTTATACAGCAGTAGTTAAAAAAAAAGTGGCCCAAGCCAACACTCCCATAAATAAGAGAGCCTCCACACTGATGATGTCAAACTAGTGATTTAGACAGTTAGACAGCTATATATATATATATACACTGAAGAGCCAAAAAAAAACTGGTACACCTGCCTAATATACTGTAGGGCCCCCGCGAGCACGCAGAAGTGCCGCAACACTACGTGGCATGGACTCGACTAATGTCTGAAGTAGTGCTGGAGGTAATTGACACCATGAATCCTGCAGGGCTGTCCATAAATCCGTAGGAGTAAGAAGGGGTGGAGATCTCTTCTGAACAGCACGTTGCAAGGCATCTCAGATATGTTCAATAATGTTCATGTCTGGGGATTTAAGTGGCCAGCGGAAGTGTCTAAAGTAAGAAGAGTGTTCCTGGAGCCACTTTGTAGCAATTATGGACGTGTGGGGTGTCGCATTGTCCTGCTGAAATTGTCCAAGTTCGTCGGAATGCACAATGCACATGAATGGGCGCAGGTGATCAGACGGGATGCTTACGTACCTGTCAGAGTCGTATCTAGACGTATCAGGGGTCCCATATCACGCCAACTGCACACGCCCCATACCATCACAAAGCCTCCACCAGCTTGAACAGTCCCCTGTTGACATGTAGGCCCATGGATTCATGAGGTTGTCTCCATACCCGTCCATCAGCTCGAAGCAATTGAACCGAGACTCGTCAGACCAGGCAACGTTTCCAGTCCTCAACAGTCCGATGTCGGTGGCGAGGCGTAAAGCTTTGTGTCGTGCAGTCATCAAGGGTACACGAGTGGGTCTTCGGCTCAGAAAGCCCATATCGGTGATGTTTCGTTGAATGGTTCGCACGCTGGCACTTGTTGATGGCCCAGCATTGAAATCTGCAGCAATTTGCGGAAGGGTTGCACGTCTGTCACGTTTGATGATTCTCGTCAGTCGCCGTTGGTCCCGTTCTTGCATGATCTTTTTCCGGCCGCAGCGATGTCGTAGATTTAATTTTTTACCGGATTCCCGATATTCTCGGTACACTCGTGAAATGGTCGTACGTGAAAATCCAAATTTCATCACTTCGGTGATGCTATGTCCCATCTCTCGCGCGCCGACTATAACACCACGTTCAAACTCACTTAACTCCCGTAACATGCCATTGTAGCAGCAGTAACCGATCTAACAACTATGCCAGACACTTGTTGTGTTATATAGGTGTAGCCGACCGCAGCGTCGTACGCTGATTGGTTCCATATCTCTTTATTTGCATACGCATGCCTGCACCAGTTTTTTTGGCTCTTCAGTTTATAACACCTTTGTATATAGAGGCGTCTTACGCAGGTGGAGTCCGAAATAACACGAAGCAGTGAACAACCAACTATGATCCTACTTGGTTTATTCCTGTTGATGGTAAAGGAATTTAACCCCCACATTTCTCCTCCTTTCTCCCCCCTATACTTTGTCACCTTCTCTCCACCCCCCCCCCTAACAAAACTAACAATTTTTTCCTCTATCCCCCCATGTATGACGGCATAACGGCATGTATTTGTATTTGTATTTGTATATTTGTATTTGTATTCTCTTCTCCTCCCCGGCTCCCCCGCTTTTCAGCTGGTTTTGCCAAACGAACAGTCGCATTGTATCATCGAAAAACAACAACTTCTTCACAGCTTCAACTTCGCTATCACACTTCTCATGTTAATACTAACATTTGAGGTTGTGCCGTCATTTTTCCTGCAAAAATGTCCGAAATTACACGAAGCAGTGAACAACCAACTATGATGCTACTTGGTTTATTCCTGTCGATGGTAAAGGCTTTCTTATCTATAGGGAGTGTTGCCCATGGACGGTAGAGGGGAAGTACAAACGATCATTAAGGGGTTCGTGCAAAGCCGCTCGAAAGTTTTAAATCTCTAAAGGCAACTTCGGGATCGGTGGAATGTAGTTCAGAACAAAACATATAAATTGAGAAAAATTACAAAAAATCTATACCCCTCTTGTGGGTGACTATGGTGCATCTCGGGTGTTCTTAGAATCCTCTGTGACAGACCAAAGGTTTATCGGGGTGAGTTCGCACTTATTCAAAACACTATAAAAATTAAATTTGTAGTTTTTTCTTCGATTTTTTTTTGATCAATCCTTACCTGTGAAAGGAAATTTATGGGAAATCATCTTCAATATGCCTCAAGGTTAGTGAAATACAAACTCATGCCCGAAATATGTAATAGTCTAGTAATAGTCTCTAGTCTAGGATGAGGGCTATGGATGTGATTGAACGGCATGGGTCTATGAAGACATCACGATTAACCCCAAATTCATTACAGTATAATAACGGCTTTACTGTCTTTTTTACCACTGACTGTTTTGTTATTGAGACTCATGATGGCTTATTAAAATAGCCTTTTGAACTATTTTGGCCAGCATTATTCAACCTATACTCCACAGATGAGAGGATGTCTGTGAAGATGAGACAGGCAATTGCAGGTAGACTTGACATGATTCGATTCCGATTACACTGACGTCTATTTTTAAATCAATGACTTTTAAAAAAACATTTCATTGAATTGCGTGCAAAAAAAAAAAAAAAACCTTTCAAAATAAAAGTGAAGAAAGTTATGGATTATAGGTAAATGTATATAGGTAATGTGATTATAGGTGTTATAATTATATAAACTGAAGGGCCAAAAAAACTGGTACAGGCATATGTATGCAAATAGAGAGATATGGAACCAATCAGCGCGGAGTACAGCGCTGCGGTCGGCAACGCCTATATAACACAACAAGTGTCTGGCACAGTGGTTAGATCGGTTACCGCTACTACAATGGCAGGTTATCGAGATTTAAGTGAGTTTGAACGTGGTGTTATAGTCGGCGCACGAAAGATGGGACATAGCATCTCCGAGATAGCGATGAAATTTGGATTTTCACGTACGACCATTTCACGAGTGTACCGTGACTATCGGGAATCCGGTAAAAAATTAAATCTACGACATCGCTGCGGCCGGAAAAAGATCATGCAAGAACGGGACTCACGAGAATCATTAAACGTGATAGACGTGCAACCCTTTCGCAAATTGCTGCAGATTTCAATGCTGGGCCATCAACAAGTGTCAGCGTGCGAACCATTCAACGAAACATCGTCGATATGGGCTTTCGGAGGCGAAGGCCCACTCTTGTACCCTTGATGACTGCACGACACAAATCTTTACGCCTCGACTGGGCCCGACAACACCGACATTGGACTGTTGAGGACTGGAAACACGTTGCCTGGTCTGACGAGTCTCGGTTCCAATTGCTTCGAGCTGATGAACGGGTATGGAGACAGCCTCATGAATCCATGGACCCTACATGTGAATAGGGGACTGTTCAAGCTGGTGGAGTCTCTGTGATTGTATGGGGCGTGTGCAGTTGGCGTGATATGGGACCCCCGATACGTCTAGATACGACTCTGACAGGTACGTAAGCATCCCGTCTGATCACCTGCACCCATTCATGTCCATTGTGCATTCCGACGGACTTGGACAATTTCAGCAGGACAATGCGACACCCCACACGTCCAGAATTGCTACAAAGTGGCTCCAGGAACACTCTTCTGACTTTAGACACTTCCGCTGGCCACTTAAATCACCAGACATGAACATTATTGAACATATCTGGAATGCCTTGCAACGTGCTGTTCAGAAGAGATCTCCACCCCTTCTTACTCCTACGGATTTATGGACAGCCCTGCAGGATTCATGGTGTCAATTACCTCCAGCACTACTTCAGACATTAGTCGAGTCCATGCCACGTAGTGTTGCGGCACTTCTGCGTGCTCGCGGGGGCCCTACAGTATATTAGGCAGGTGTACCAGTTTTTTTTTGGCTCTTCAGTGTATATATATATATATAGCTGTCTAACTGTCTAAATCACTAGTTTGACATCATCAGTGTGGAGGCTCTCTTATTTATGGGAGTGTTGGCTTGGGCCACTTTTTTTTTAACTACTGCTGTATAAACACCTTATATAGCAGAAAGCCTCCGCGTGAAGCTTTGACGCCACTGAAGCCGTCAATCGCGGAGGACTTCTGCTATAGAAGGCTTTGGCTGTATACGCATAAGTCGAATTGATAATCGTAATACATATATACCGCATATTCAAAGATAGTTATTCAAATTGTTATTTTTTTCTTTCAATAAGTTCGTAAACTTTTCGTAAAAACAGCCCTGCAGGATTCATGGTGTGAATTACCTCCAGCACTACTTCAGACATTAGTCGAGTCCATGTCAAGTCGTGTTGCAGCACTTCTGCGTGATCGCGGGGGCCCTACACGATATTAGGCAGGTGACCAGTTTTTTTGGCTCTTCAGTGTGTGTATATATATATATATATATATATATATATATATAGGTAATTATATATCACTGACCAGAGACGGGTTAAGTTTATCCACCGCCCGACTGCAAAGGTTCATGTGCCGCCCTAAAGATGACCCTGTTGGGAAGCTGACAAGGGATAAGCCTATTTTCTCTTTTGAAGAAAGCGGCACGCCATTGTTGACCGAGAAAATATGCGTGACTACACATCCCGCTTTTGATGAAAATGTTTCGTTTTCAAAATACATTCACAAATAACTGAATGTACAAAAAAGCATTTATTCATTAGCCATCACTTAAACTCATCCTGTAGAGATAGCCAGACGATTTCTATTAAGAATTTATTTAAAAGACGTTTCTGGTGATTCAGGGATTGAGAGCAAGTGAGAAGCCGAATTATTTCCTCTGCGTTTGACTGTTGCGGAAAAATTACTGTTTGAGAGCACCGAAATTGTCGCAAACGCACTAGCACGTTTCGAAACGGCCGCTCCGCAAACGTTAAAATGGCATTCAGGTTGAAATTTATCGGGAGAAAAAAAAACACCATGCATGCAAATGTAACCTGGAGAAGAAGAAATCGTATGCTAACCTGTGCGTCACAGTGAATTAAAGGCGCGGACGCCCGCCCTCTGAAGTTATTCCAGCGTGCAGCCGTTCTAACAGTCGTAACATACGAGATAATTGCGCACTATAGTAATACCGAGTCCGCGTCTTTTATTCACTGTGATGCAGATTTGCATACGGTTTCTTCTTCTCCAGGTTACATTTACATATGCTTGGTGTTTTTTTTTCTCCCGATAAATATCAACCGGAATGCCTTTGTAACGTTTGTGGAGCGGCCGTTTCGAAACGTGCTAGGGCGTTTGCGTTTCATGTTAGACAATGCATTCTTTTATGACAATTGTTTGTATTGGTATGTACTATCAAATTTTAAAGTTTTTCCCATCTTTTCTGAATCACCCTGTATATTATTATACAAATGGCATTTCCCCCGTCACATGGAGCTAATACAATACATATACTATAAATATCCATGTATCACACGTTAGCGGTGAAAAAAAAAAGGATTTGTGGACTAACGGACCGTCTTGCATCTGTTGGCTCCCAAGGCAATGGCCGCGGCTTCAAATCAAAGTATTCCGGGCTTTTTCTAACGATTTCAAAAACAGACTTTATTCGAACTTAGAACATTAACAAGCGTAGCCTAAATACGACTACTTTCCTCAAGCATCCCTTAATAAAATGCCTCCAAATAATATTGCCTAAACTGAAAAACAGCCGATAGATAGTGCTGGTACGAGCCACTTCGTTAGAAATATGCAAATGAGACTGTTAGGAAGAACTTGTTCTAGTAATTCATAATATGGGCGGAGATACGGGGGGACGTGCGGGGGGCATCACCCCCCCGGCGTCACAGGTGGAGTCGACTGATCTAATGCATATATGAGCTCACATCATCATCGTGCCCCCCCCCCCAGCAATAATGACCTCGCCCCCCCCCCCAGACTTCCAAGTCAATCTCCGCCTATGATTCATAACCAGTTCACCGTTTTAAACCGTGTATGTGGACCTGCTGCACTCCGCCGTTGCTGGATTTGTGACTCGCCTGCAATGTGTTATATCCAGTGCCGTCTTAACGCCAGGGCCTACCCGGGCACGGCCCGGGGGCCTTAAGAAGGGCTTGACAAAAACTAGATCGAGTTGAAATTTCCTAGGATATACCAGGTAGGGCCTCCGAAAAACCACTTCGCCCGGGGGCCCATGATACTCTTAAGACGGCCCTGGTTACCCCGTGTGGTGGTGGTCATGTGAAACACATAATGCTGTAAAAAACGATTTGGAGGCATTTGCTCGTTATTTTGTTATCGTTTCTTTGACTTGTGTACGTCCTTAAAAAAATTCCCGTGACCTAGCCGATGCTAACACTGCAAACCGTTTTTTATTTCGGTTTTTATGAATTTTCAAAGGTTCTACGGACTTTTTGCCCACCCTGTATATATTACATTTACATTATAATTAATCCAAAAATAACGTCACTCTCCGCTACCATACGAAGGTTTTAACAACTGGCTATTGCGAAGATGAATTTTGAGAAAGAGAGAAAAATCAACTGCCATTGCGGGGAATCGAACCCATGTCCTTTCACTTTACAGGTGCACATCCTTGACCACTAGATTACAAAAGCAACGAGTCTCGCAATCTTTTCTTGGAGCTCGTGTGCACTGAACGGGGCCGTACATGGACGGCTGGACCTGACTCAGGTGGCAGCGTCAGCAGTTGTGAGCCTTGAATAAAATAGTTTTTGAAGACATTTTTGAAAAAAATCGATTTTAGGTGTCGTGGCACCCCTTAAATGAATATTATTCAAGAGCATCCAAGTGAATGTTAATGATATTCACATATGTTCGAGTCATAATTTGAGCCCTATAATTACATAAATTAGTGGTCCGTCGAAGTATTTCAGAAAGTTTGGTGGCCCTTGTATTCAGAAAGGTGGAGTAACGATGGCCTATAGTCCGTTTCAGGTTAACTTTGCAGTGAAGAGGAAGCTACGAGGGAACCGCATCACTCGTTGCTATGACAACGAAAGTCTCTTAACCAATGTATCGATGCGCGGCCTCGGTAAGGTACGGCTGATTCTCGCCAATCTCGGAGAAAAAAAATATTTTTTACGTGTAACGTAATGCTTGTAGAAAAAATTGCAGTCAGTTAGTAACAATTAGCTAAGGGAAAAAAAAAACCCATCGTCGATACTTTCAGAAATTTTCGATACTTTTTGAAATCATTTTTTTTTTATTGAAAAGTATCTTAGTAAGTCCTATTACCCCGGTTTTCACGTTTGAATTTGGGAATAGCTCCAAATAATAATAATGATACGGAAAAATTTTGAATTCTTGCCGAAATTTCCGTCGCTCACCCACCCGAACGCATATACGTCGATGGCACTTGTTATCACTACAGTTCTAGTCACTTTTTACGGATTCCCATTCTATGGAATCCTCACTTAAAGTTGTAGAACTATCGGATTCTCTATTACTTATTAATTGTTGTTGCTCCAACATGTGCTCCATCAAGCCACCTGCAATCCAAAATTCCTCTTTTTTTTCAATAACGTGCTTTATGCATTATTGCCAAAAAGAACGGAGAACGTTTTAGCGTGTCTATCTCTGGTGAAAAGAAAGATACAGCTGTCATATAGAAGGAAAAAATACACTGCAAGCCTAAACCATTGTAGGTCTCTCTCTCTCTTGCTTATTTATATTTATCTGGAGAGACACTGAAGGGGCATCTGGAGGAACAGCCTCTGCTGTGGGGGAGAAGATGGCGTTGGTGTGGGTGAAAAAGAGACATTACTTATGTCAACAGCCTCCGCTATCGCCTATTGGAATTCAGAAGCACCCCCTATCCTACGAACACGGCAAGAAATGTATAATTTAAAAAAAAAGGGGGTGCCTGGAACCGTACCCTACACCCATCAAGAGAGCCTCTCACAACGGTATCGGCGCTGTCGTGAAAGAGGGACACTTCCTGTAATCTATGAGTGAATATCTGAATTCGTTGGAGGCTATTTTCGGGAGGAAAAAAAAACTGATTGCATATTCGTCTGGATGTGAAGGCATATAACTACATGCAAAACTGAATGAAAAATTTTATCTATTGGAAAATTCAACAAAGTGACGATATAATATATATATATATAATTGTGCAACTAAAAAAAAAGCACGACAGTGATATTGGCGGGGAAAATTTCTTGGAAATCGCGCCAAAATGTTCTTGAACTCGCCATGGATTTGTGATAGTGGTAACCAATATTTTTTCTAATTTAAAAATTTTAAACGAATATACATTGGTTCAAAACGATATTTTTTCAGTATCTTTTTCAAAATCATAAAAAAAATTGAAATATTCTATATAAATGATCATCAGAAACCTCCGATGTATGGGAACTATATTTTGCAGCGAAGGAATACACTCTCTACCTTTCTCTTCACTGCAAAGTTAACCTGAAACAAACTATAGGCAATAACAAGGATCCGATAAGTTTGCAAAGCGTTTTCATCTGAGCATAGGACAACTTTATAATTATAACTGTGTGTGTCGGGAACTGTTTTTTCTGATGAAACCAAAAAGGGGGGCGTTCATTGAAATGAATCAAAAATGTGTCTCATTGATTTTTTTCACACGACTAGAATAAGTGTTAAATATGGGCAATTTCAAATGAATGAGATTAGAAGTGGAAATTTTGAGCTATTAAAACATTCGAATCAATGTCCATAAATATAAATTCCATATCAGTTTCCTTATCATAATAGTTTAGTCTGTCTTTTGAAGTTTAGCTTCAGCTGAATATTATTTTAGTTCATAGTCCATTATTTAGCACATGTCCATAAATGTGAATCAGATGATAATTATTGTTGTTTAGACAAGGAATAAACAAAAAATATATACTCACAGGCTGAAAATGAATACAGAAGTACGCGCATATTGTATTTTTAAGTAATGCTTAACATCTTCTCACGATATAAATAGCAGCGGTGCAAAGTTAATGAGTAAAAATGTGTTTGAGGACGCTCTCAACATTGAGAAACGGAATTTGAAGATTGATTGTGCAGAGGGAAAAAAACAGACACTAAACAAGTTTCGAACGATAAATGCTCCATATGCAACGCGAGTGTTTGGATTTTATTTTATTTTTTTTTTTTTAGTGTTGTTGAAAAATGAATAGTTTCTATTTTATGGAAATGAAAAACAAACATTTTTTTCATTACTCTTCATTTTAGTGACTTTATATCCATGATTGAACGAATATTTATACCATAATTATTCCAAAGCAATTGTTTGTGACGACAATTTCATCAATTTAGAGAAAAATGTAAGAATTTTCCGTCGAACATTGCACAATTTTATATTATTATTTTGTTTCATTTTGAATCCCTCAATTTTTAATAATGCTAAAAATATACGGATGAAACGAAATGCCGTGGTTTTAGCATAGACGACTCTACCAACAGCCACTACCGTAAACTTGGCGCACACTAAGTTGATTTACACTATTGGGAGAATCGTTATTTATTGATCATTATTTCCATAAATATTAACATCAATCTAATTGTATGGTATTAATTTGTCTATTCTTTGCACGTTATTATATTTACCATTTCGGCTCATGAATATTGTCTAAGGCAGCGGTTCTCAACCGGTGCTCCGTGTGCACTTCCCAAGGGCTCCTCCGCGACTCGAGGAAAATAAAATAATTCAGTAAATTTGATAGGTAAATTAAAAAAATGAGGCCTACAGGGGTTCCGCATTAACATTATATACAAAGAGTGCTCCTCGACTCAAACAGGGCTCCGCCATAGAAATTATGCACTGAAAAGGGCTCCGCGAGTACAAAAAGGTTGAGAACCGCTGGTCTAAGGAATGAAACGAATTTCTGAAATAGTGAAAAATATCAAAATTTCGTTGTTTATTTGTTTACTCGAATACTTAAAAAAATTTTTGAAAAACTGGATGGAGAGAGATGTGACTTATCGTATCACCGTATACTCAAAACATAATTATTAGTGAATTAATACCATTTCAGTAAAGTTATGAGCTTCATATTTAAACATTTTCGCATAATTTGTTATGACAAATTTTTCAATGAGTTTCAAATTTATATCTAGTATATGGTCCCTAAAAGTGGTCATTTTCATATAATCACTCATATCTCGCGAAATAGAGGTCAGATTGGAATGAAAATTGATTCTGTTGGGGTTTGCTGATTCGGATGAAGTAAAAATTAGTGTATGCTTCTATTCATGAAATTTTAAAATATGTTTTAATAATTCATACTTTAAAAAAGGCAAATTCAAAATGAGTGATAAAATTATATTTGGCCCATTAGAATCTATCATTTAATATAAAAATTAATGAGATACCAATATTATTTCAGCAATTATGCTCAAAAACAAGATGTTTCCGTTTAACATTACGACACTCATTTTCCAATAATTTATATTTCACTAACCGTTCGTTCAAAATTTATGAAATTTGGTATTTCGGCATTTATTGAGGTACTGAATCCTCCAAATATGGAAGAAAAAAAATGGGGTTACCATTGAACTTTCAGAAGTTGGATCAAATTTCAACATCTAGATGGCCACTTAAGTAAAAACGAACTTAATACATTTATGGAAGATCTTAAACGAGAAGAAGAATGCTACCTTTCTTTTTCTTTTACAATAAATAGAATCCAAGATATCGCCATCGTTCGGATAAAAGTTGTGGATTGTGCTTATTTTCCCATTATCGGGCACATTTTTAACAACCAGGGCCCGGATGTCGATGGAATTTTAATTTTTTTTTTTCACTCTATTAGGGCTTTTTTCGAGTTTTGAGGCATATTCGTGATATTTTTTTACTTTTTACAATGGAAAAGATTGAAAAAAATATATGAATAGTGATTGAATTGAGCACAATTAAAAATCATTTGAGCACAGATAATGTAGGGTTTGTTTTCAATGAATGATTGCCACAATCATAAGCACTCTATGCCACTTGTATATATAATATTTGGTTTAATCATACTTTTTCACAATAAACATTATACTATTAACACGTCCTTCTCGCTTACAGCGAGCCTTTGAAATTACCTCCGGAGTCCACAGGAGCCACTCTCTAACTACTTGAAAACACACCAAGCTTCTTTTCTCTTCGTCGAGGGCCTTTTGCCCCCACCCCCGCTTTCTACTCCCATCATGCTCCTTCCCAATGGGGGAAAACCTTACATTACCCCTTTCCTAAGCGTGAAATATGCATAACATATTTTACAAGACAATCTGATTACATGCATTGATACTGATAATAGAAACTAGGATATGATCAAATAGCACGATACTGATAGCAATAAATATTTACATAATTTGCAATAAAACGCAAGTAAACATTAATGTTCATTATTTCAGTTCACACAATTCATTCTGTTCGTAAACGTGATATCACGTCTGCGCTTACGTTGTCTGTCCCTGGCGTGTCCGCTTCCAGGTGTTGTGATGATGGTCGGACAGTATGAGTTTTTGTTCTGCCCCTACTGATGGAGTAATTGAAGCTCTGTCTGAGACTTCGTTCTTTCCTCTCAACTGGCAAGCCTCACTTGCACACACAAAATTCCTTCGTATCCTTGACAATCCCCTCCCAATAAAATGAGTACCAGATTCTGTCATTTATTTCTTAGTACTCTTATATATGTCCCTCAAAAGGAATTTTACGGGCCCTTCGCAAAAAAACTTTTTTTTCCTTTTGGTAAAACCAACCCCCAACCCCTTTGTTGAAGAGCACAGCCAATACCTTCTAAAGCAGAAGGTGAGCCTTGCTCTAGAAGGTGTTGGCACAGCCCGCCGTATCCTCACTTACCCTTCGCTGCTGACTCCCATTCAGCAACCAGTGGGTCGCTTCTTCGAAATTCTTCTTGTGGGGTGAGGGCATAGCCCACTAAACAATTATGAATGTCTAGTCGGCCGTGGTGAGGGTGTGCTCTGCTTATGTTTTTTCCTCTCATCCACTCCATCTCTCCCACCCTGCTTTGCCTGCATTTCGTTGTTCGTTATATCCTTCTTGTTCACAGCTGCGATCTTTTGGGCCTTCACTTCCCCTTTGAGTAAGTTGATAATTTGTGGATGTAATATGGCCTCCTCACTTATGTGGGGTGTAATAGCGCACAAGATAGCTCTGTGGTGGACTACACTTGTTTTGTCCGTTACGGGAATGGCCAGATTGATGTGTCTCAAACCTGCCAAAATAGGCTTTCCGAATGCAGGTTTCAAATATGTCTTTGCTTTAGACTCTGTCTTGTGGCGAGGGACCAAATCTTCTCTTAAGACAGAAATTTGGCAACCTGAATCAATCAATGCATTCACAATTTTTCCCTCAATGCTAACTTTCATTCTCTTCAATGCGGTGATAGATTGGATATATCCGGAATCCTGTCTGATATCGTCACTGATACCGATTCCTGTTACTGAAAACGCTTCTGTATCTTGTGGTACACTTTCCGTTTCTATCTGGTTGACTCTAGTATCCAAATTACCTACTCTTCTATTACTCATGCTGACTCTGTTCTTATTTTCAGGACAGTTTCTCTTTACATGGAATCTTGACGAACAAATGAAACAACCTTCCTCTCGAAGTGGCTTCTGATCAGAATATTTCGTTCCAATTCGGTCACGCTCACGAAAATATATATTCTGTTGGTTATCATAACATCCTGTGTCAGAAAAATTTTCTGAATGTGAACCGCTATTATTTGTCGCACTCGTGTAATTATCAACTTCTTTCGCGAGTTTGACTGCATCTAACCAACCGTCTGTTCCTTTCAACTGTATATAGGTTCTGATGTTTGGGGACAGGCTTTCTTTAATTTTATCAACGATGACCAATTGTTTCAAATCCTCAAATGTGCTAACTTCCCTCGACTTGAGGTATAGATCTACAGCTGTTTCCACCCTGACCGCATATTGACCACACGTTTCCTCCGTTTTCCTTTTCATCGTATCTAGATTCTCTTTATGTTCAATGGGAGTGATTTGAAATTCCTTCAAAATCATCTCTTTGATTCTGTTGTAATCATCAAAATCGGGTTCTGCCTGCCTCATACTTATGCATCCAGCCTTCCCTTCAAAATGCATAGTATAATTTTCCCATTGTATTCCTCCGGGACCTCATACAACTTGAATATAGTCTCTGCTTGATGAAAGAAAAAAGGCCGATCCTCTATATTTTCCGTCACCTCTGGCATTACACCTTTCATTAAATTCAAATAACCAATAAGATCATTATTGTCACGTGTTCCAGGCGTTTCATTATGTTTTATTCTCTCTACCTCTAATTCGTGGTTTCTTGCTTCTCGCTCTGTTCTTTCTTCGATAATACTATTTAGTAATTCTTTCACAAATTCAGGTTCATAATAAGGGCTTTTCACAATTAGCTCTTTCAAATCCACAACCTTTGCGTCTTTGGGGACTTCCACCCATAACTCATCTGCTAAAATCAGCAGGTCCTCTTTTCGTTCCCTGGCAAAGACGGCCATTTTTATTTTATTATTTTTTTTTAAATCAATATCGAATGAAATTACTGTACGAAATAGTTCGGTTTCGCCTAATGACAAAAAAATGTGACCGCTCACCTCAGTATAGGCGAAAGTCTTGATGCTCGTTCGTTTCTGCCGATGTGTGCGTGTGGTCGAGCTTTCACATAAATATTCCGATGTCTTGAGACACTGGTGACCACCCAATGTGTGATCAGCTACGCCAAGTGATCAGTCCTGATCCTTCTATTTTGTCAACCGCTTAACGATGATTTATTCCTGCGATCACCTTCGCACAAAATAGTCAGTTTCCATTCAGTATAGTTCTACTGACCGCACTGCTGACACCACTATGTAGGGTTCGTTTTCAATGAATGATTGCCACAATCATAAGCACTCTCTGCCACTTTTATATATAATATTTGGTTTAATCATACTTTTTCACAATAAACATTATACTATTAACACGTCCTCCTCGCTTACAGCGAGCCTTTGAAATTACCTCCGGAGTCCACAGGAGCCACTCTCTAACTACTTGAAAACACACCAAGCTTCTTTTCTCTTCGTCGAGGGCCTTTTTCCCCCACCCACGCTTTCTACTCCCATCATGCTCCTTCCCAATGGGGGAAAACCTTTTACAGATAAGATGAAAGATGTTTTTTATCGCTACTTAACCATAGGTATACGCAGGATTTTCGTGGCTGTGGGGGGGGGGGGTCATTTTTTCGTTTTTTACTGCAAAGAAAACCTATTCCTCCTCCAGTATGCCAGTGACATCTAGAAACAAAGCCTTCCGGCCAGATTCTCCACGGGCCTCTCAATAGTGAATTCCTTGTTAGAAAACAAAAATATTAAGACACGTCTCACCCCCCCCCCCTCCAGGGCCGGAACCCTGTCAGCCCCCCACCCTGGTGGGGAACATAACGCCAGTGTTCCTAACAGATTCATGAATTATAACTTGTTTGTCAGAAAAATTGTTATTTTTGATGATGTAAACGGGAGAGAGAGAAAAAAAACTCCAGAAAAAAATTACCGCCTGATTTCGATGCTGTCAAAACTTTTTCCCTCCAGATATTCGAATTCGAGGAACGGGGGAAATTTTTTGGAGGGAAAAACAGCGTTAAATGCGGGTAAAGCGTTTTTTCTGCATTTAGAGCGTTTTTTTCACAATTTTCCTCCGTTTTCCGAATTCGAATACCTCAGTGAATATTGCACTTTGAAGAGTGGATTTTTTTAGTTCGCATATCAAGAGAGGCAGGGCAACAACTTTCTTATAGTGTTTTGGGCACATCGGGTCGGTATAAAAGGTTCATTTTTTCTTATTTCAATGCACATCTCCTTGCAACATGAATTACATGTCAGTGTTCAAATAACGTTAGTACTCAATTTCTAATCGGAAGTATGCCTCTACGACCAACGGTTCACTAGTAAAACGCATTGCGTCTTGTTACCTATGCACAGTGAGTGTGTGTGCATCACATTGAAACTACATATAAGACCACTGACGTCTGATATAAATATAACAACGTATTGAATAAAATAGGAAAGTAAATAAGAAATTAAAAGTAAAAATTTAACGCAAACATTTATGGCTACATAGAAATATTGAGGGTATGTATATTATCGCAAAAAGTACAACAGATTCGGCAAAATTAACACCAGTTCTGAAATTAGCAGCTCCAATATACGCTCCTAAAAAAAGTGAAAACTTCTCTGGGAAATCCATTTTTTTTTTCTTGAGCAGTGTAATCCATGTACAGACACTTGAGTAAATCATAGAATTGCATACTCAAATCCTGGAGAGTAAAACATACGAAAATGTGCATCAGTTTCTGTGACACAGATGCGAAATTTATCAGGAATCTTGAGAAATGACTAAAATTAATAAGATGAACGTGGTGCATATGTTTATGCATAGTTAAACGCAAACCACGCTGACATCCAACTAATCCAACCACTCCCGATGCGATGCATGCAGTTGCCCGATGCTCAATCATCCATATAGACGATTTGAAATTATCAAAGGATTTGAATTAGCTCACGAGATTTTTTTCTCTATTCGGGGCAGTTCAAGTATTACGTCATCATCGAAGGGGGGGGGGGTTCGGATTTGCTGACTTTTGATTACAAGAGGGGGTGGTTTGGAAATGCTTACGTCATCAACCACCCTTTACGGAAATATGAGTTGAATTCAGAGGGGCAGAGCTGATGACGAAATTTTGCTGACAAGAGGGTGAGGGGGTCAAAAATGGATAAAAATTTGCTTTCGTAATACTTGAACGGCCCCTTTCTTTGCTCACTTCAAGCTCATTCTCCCTCTCGCTCTACTGTTCTAACCCTTCTTTCCAGCGAATATTGCACTCAGAAATGTGAATTTTTTAATGGGGGGGGGGCCTCAAGAGAGACACAGAATCAACTTTCTAATTGGGGTGTTTGAGAGAGCGTGACAAAATAAAAAGTCATTATTACTTTGTTTAAATGAACAGTTGTTCCCAATTTGGTTGCCTAGACCCCAGGGATTCTATTTGTAGAATCATGAAAAATAATTAATGCTAAAACAGAAAAGTAAATGATATTAATAAATTACTCAGAGAGAAAAGTCTTAAGTTACCGTACAAAAGCATTGCTACAAGATGGTAGACTGTAGTAGTGATATTGCTATAATTTCGATAAAATTTTACTTGTGGTGACATACCTGTATTTCGATGGGAGTATGAAACGTTGTTTCAGTCCTTCTGCAGTCCAGCAGATGGCATTGCTATCGCATCACATTTACTAGTGTCCACCAATCACGAGAAGAACACTGGCTATGTCACGTTACGTCACGTCGGACGATTCTATTATTTACTTTCAGGTAAAGCAACTGCCCATCGAGAATAGCACATTGGCAACGGCGCTTTCCCGTTTGGCGTCTTTAGCGCTATTTTGGCCTCCTAGAAATTTCACTAAAAGCGCCACGGCAGTGCTCTCGATAACGTCGTCATCGCAGTGTTTTTGTTGCGTAAACACCGGCTGTTCGACAATGTCGTCTTAAGGCATTGTCGCATTAGATTCACAAACATAAGATCTGGTTGAAATTTTCCAGAATTTATGTGGTAGGGCCTCAGAAAAATCACTTGGTCCGGGAAAGCCCGTGATGCTCTTAAGACGGCCCGGCTGCTCGAGCACTTACGGCACATTATACACTGCTGGCCACCATAAATGCAACACCCTGAAGGAAGCATGCAAATAATATGAAATTTACAACATGCATTAGCGGAGGTGAGATATGCAAATGATTAGAATTTCAGCGCAGACGCACATCACGCGCGCCTGTGGCGCCACTTCAAAGCGCTATTTAAGGCTTGGAGATTTCGACGATTTGAAGTACGGCAATTGTGTTTTTCTTGTGGTTTTTTCAAAAAAACGATCAATTATGCCTCGTAGAAAACAGCGATCATCTTTTGATCAAGTATCCGAGTTCGACAGAGGAAGGATAGTGGCCTACCGAGATTGTGGATTGTCTTTCAGGGAAATCGGTAGTCGTGTTGGACGAAACCAAACAACTGCAATGCGGATATGTGATCGTTGGATGCAGGAGGGTACGACGGACCGACGTGTTCGATCGCATCCACCTCAGTGCACCACTTCACGTGATGACAGGCGTATTGTGCGTATGGCAGTGACGGATCGCTCAGCCACATCACGAACCATAGCACAGCACATTCAGTCTGTACCGCATCATCCAGTGTCTGCGCGTACCATTCGACGCCGTTTACAGCAGAGTGGTCTGTCCGCAAGACGTCCATTGCTTCGTCTACCCTTGACGCAGAACCACAGACGTCTCCGCCGCCAATGGTGCGATGAAAGAAGGATGTGGACGGCACAATGGAATGAAATTGTCTTTACTGACGAGTCACGCTTCTGTCTGCAACACCAAGTTGGTCGGATTCGAGTCTGGAGACACCGTGGAGAGAGGATGCTGAACAGCTGCGTTATGCACCGCCACACTGGTCTTGCACCGGGTATTATGGTATGGGGCGGTATTGGATATCACTCTCGCACTCCTCTAGTACGCATTGCCGGTACTTTAAAAAGCCAGAGCTACATCTCCGAGGTGTTGGAGCCAATTGTCCTTCCTTACCTTCAGGGCTTGCCCACAGCCATATTTCAACAAGATAATGCGCGACCACACGTGGCACGCATTGTCCAAAGGTTCTTCGTCAATCGCCAGATTGAATTGCTTCCCTGGCCAGCTCGCTCTCCGAATCTTTCGCCGATAGAAAACATGTGGTCCATGGTTGCTCAACGATTGACCCAGATTACATCCCCAGCTGCCACACCAGATCAACTTTGGCAACGCGTGGAAGCTGCTTGGTCTGCTGTACCCCAAGAACACATCCAAAGTCTCTTTGAATCAATGCCGAGGCGTGTGGCAGCGGTGATCTCCAACAATGGCGGCTACTCTGGCTACTGATTTTGGCAGGAACCACACTTCACAGAAGTCTATAAATTTAATCATTTGATGCTTGGTCAACATGTTATCTACAAAATAAATATTGTTGCGATATCTCTTGTCTTTCTTGGTGTTGCAATTTGGGTGGCCAGCAGTGTATTTTAATACAAAAAAATATATTTTTTATTCCGCAGAAGGGATCGAAAACACCAGCCTTTTTTCAATAATCAGTTCCATGCATCAAGCTGAAGCCGAACACTGCTCGTATAAAACATTTTCGACCATGACCCCCAAAAGGATGGGCTACTACACCGCACACCAACTCCGGTCATATACGGTAATTCTAACTACGGTAATTTCCAACCAGTGGAATTGGGTGGGAAATGAAGGCTCCATCCATCGGTGGTCGCCCTAGGCTCGCTATCGAATGTTCTATGCCCGGATTCGAACGCTGACAAAATCCAGCCTATAGGAGAATGGACGGCTGGTGAGAGATCCCAGCTAGGATCCTTGCTGTAGCATGAGAGGACCATTCTTCCGATGCCCTTAAGCATGACCCCGACATCTTGCAGCCGGGCTCTCAGATTGGAATCTTCGACGGGTCACTCTAAAATGAATTTATAGTTGTAAACAATTATTAGAATCACCCAGGGCCCCAGGGCTGGATCCCTGTCAGCTCTGCCCTCGGGGGGGGGGGGGACATGCCCTTAAGGTGGCTATAGGCGTGACTGCAAACTTGACCAGCAGGCATGCTCAATCTTTTTATTTGTCACCTATTTAAAAAACCCATATGAGTAGCTTCTGTCGAGAAATTAAAAAAGGGAAAAGGACGATGATATGGCTATAAGAGAAGATAAACAGAAGAAGAATGGCTAATTGCTAGCAGGTGGCATTCTCTTGCTGCGGTATAGAAATTAAACCGAAGAAAATGCCATATAATTTACAGTAGTAATAAATTATCATTATTATATTAATAATATTCTTTTTGTATTAAATTATTAATTTAAAATAATTTAACAATTAATTTATTTTATTGTTTTAGGAACTTAATTATTAATTTAAAGTAATTTTACTCCCTTTATTACTAAATGATCACTACTCCCTTCGAATTTTTTTCTGTATCAAATATTTTAGTTCAAAATATTAAATTCAATAAAAATTCAAATTTTTTAAATTAAAAAATTTAATTTACTTCCAAAATTTATAACAATTTTCGAGTACATCATTTAACAAACGAGATTTGTGCGAAGACAGCCTTTATTGGCAACCCGGAATCATTTTTATCCTTTCCCCGCGCCGAAATGGACCCTCTCTAGATGGGGGGGGGGGGGTTCGCGTAACTCTTCTCGTGATCTGAGGACTATACTAGATAGAATGTCTTCCATTGTCGGAGAACATTCTCGATGATAGATAGCTGTAGTTTTTGCTGCTATAAATGGGAGGTCCATCGGAGACACCAAGATTCCCAGCTGGTCCACGACTGAAATTATTTGGGGAACCGCTGAAACACGTCTTAATAGGCCATATTGGGACCGAGGGTCATCCGGCTTAGAGAAATTCCGGATAAATGAGTAAGATTTATTGGAACCAGTTAGAAATTAATCAATTAGGTGTACATTGTATATTTCAAACTCTTGGGCACTCCATATAACAAGAGTCCTTTACATTTTTCCTAGCCGTGACGCGAAATTAAGGGAATTATCAACTTCGCGACCCATTGGTTTCAAAATTAGTGAAACCAGTGGCTCAATAAGCGCGTTTTTGTAACAGGTTTTTGAGTGGATTTGTGCGATCACTTTTGGAAGCCTTTACGACGTAACTTCGAAATAATTACTAGAGATTTAAGCATAATAATTATAATAAACGTTACGATTATTGTGCATATTATTGACTATATTATCATACAGATAATATAGACGTTGATATTACGAATTACTGTCCATACCTTCTATAGCGGTGGCTCTTAACCAGGGGTACAAGACATAACGTCTTGGCCGGAATCCATTCGGGGATGTTTAGAGGGGTTTCAGTGGGTCCTTGACCTTAAATGAGAAAATAATTAACTTATTCTGTTTTTGTATTATTTATTATGAATATTGTTCTGTAAATGTGTATGCAGCCTTCAGTTCATATGGGATTTGAATTTCTCGCGGCGGGGGGCGTTGGGGTGACGATGAGAATGATAAATTGCGATGGAATAAATTTTTCAAATTTTAATTTCAAATGTGTTATGCAGTGGAGTGTGCGAGAGGTGACGTTATGTCCTGTATGTTTGACACAAAGCAGAGAAACAAAATTTATTTCGAACAAGAACTCAGCTTTTGGATTGAGAGATTTTGCTCTATTTCCATAAAGTAAGCCCAGAGCTATCTCAACAGCATCATCCCCCCCCCAGGTAAAACAAATTTTTCTGAGGCCCCTATCTAGCTATACAGGGTGTCCTGTACGTCCTAGTGCGGCCCTTTTTTATCAACCGTCCGTCGGAGAGGTATAGTTTTAATTCAAAAAATTCTCAAAATACTTTCAAAGATTACCCTTTACCAGTTTTGAGAGTGGAAATAGTGTTTTTTTCAACGGTTAGCTGATGCGAAGATGAATTTAGGAAAGAAAGAACATTCAAAACTGTCTTTGCGGGGAATCGAACCCAATCCACGTTCTCTCACTTGCCGGGTGAGCGCCTTAGACTGCAATGGCAACGAATATCTCAATCTTTCTTAAGAGTTTGTGTGCGCTGAACGGGACCGTACAAGGACTGGTATCAGTGTAACTGGCACCAGACTTTGGCCTGAGTTAGGTGCGACCGTTCATCGCATACAAGTTCCAAGGAAAAATTGATATTCTTTGCCTTTGTAGTCTGGTGAGCTCACCCGGAAAGCTCAAGAACGTGGGTTCGATATTTCTAGCTAGAGCACAGTTGAAAATTTTTCTGTCCTAAATTCATCTCGCATCAGCCAACCGTTGAAACCTTCGTATGGATAACGCAAAGTGATATCATTCCCGGAAAATACAGTGCGTCTCAAAATAAGAAATCAAAATTTTTCTTCGATTTCCCGTCCTTTAACTTCCAATTAGAAATTTGTTGCATTGTCTCTCCTGATGCCAACACAAAAATTGCATGTTCCTAAGTGCAATATTCGCTAAGATATTTGAATTCAAAAACTGGAGAGAGAGAGAGAGAGAGAGAGAGAGAGAGAGAGAAAAGTTATGAAAGGAGAGCAAAAAAATAATCGACAACGCTCCTTCCCCTCATTTATGCTGTCCTTTCCACCTTTCCTCCGAAGTTTGAATTCAAATATCTCAGCGAACATTGTACTTGTCAACTTGGAATTTTTTGTTGGCCTCAGGAGATACAGTGCAGCCCCTTTATAATTAGAAGTTAGAGGACGGGAGGCCATTAAAAATTTAGATTTTTTTTTTATTTTGTTACACTCTGTGTTTTGACTCTCAAAACTGGTACAGGGTAATTTTTGAACGCCTTTTGATTCAAACTGAAATCATCTCTACCACGGATGGTTGAGGAGACAAAGCCCGTACTTACTCTTAAAGGACACCCTGTATGCGACTACACTACCACGCAATTTGCATACTCTGTTCAAAATTTTAACCCGATCAAATTGTCATTCTTGACATTCGAGCCTCCCTCAGCAGCCGTGGCATCATAGGCTCCTGGTAAAATGATTATTTTGAACCCCACATAAACTATCTGCTTATCAAAATTTGCATACTTATAGTAGAAAATTGTAAACAAATCTAATTATCACGGGGCAGGAGCATGTGTTGAAGTTAAAAATGGGGGGCACCAAAATCACTTTAGTGCTTAGGGCCTTCATATGGGTTAATCCGGCGCTGCTATAAGTTGCCATTTACACGTTTACCTTGTTGATTTACTTTTTTCTCTATGATTGCAAAAAAGAAATGCAGTAAAACCTGTCTTCTCAACGGAAAAATTTCATGTTCCCATAATTTCTTTACTACGAAAATACACATTAAAAAACCTGCATTACCCATTTGCATCATAAGCGCATATATGCGCGGAATTTTCCTGGCCATTATCACCAAAGCGCAGATATGCGCTCCAGTTTCTTATGCATAAGAACGAAACACTAGAATACTATCATATACTGTATCAAACTATTAAATTTAATTTTTTATATTATTTTCAATGTATATCTTCATTGAACTAAGTAAAATTATAAATTATTTGTGTACGTCATTTGTTTTTCGCTTTTTATCATTTTGAAATATTTCTAACTTTATACAATAAAAAAATTTTGGTGATATGGACCAATTTTCCACTTTTTCGAATGATGCAAATGGGTTTAAACGGAACCTGTCTAACGTGGAAACAGAAAGAAAAATTGTATCCTTTAACGGAAAATTTCACACACGGCGATCAATGGACGATAACCATCAGAATGATATAAAAATGGTATCAGAGGACAATTTATGAAGTAATAGTAAACATTTTTGAGTACGTAACATTTTTCATCTCAATCTATGCTCGCAAATGAGAGCTATACATTATCAACACCTTAGATTAGCATAAACCTTTTCTGTACTTGATGCAGTGGTTTCGGTACGTAAATCATCATGAAAATGAGAGAATTTTCATCATTTATTAGTAATTCACCAATTTTATAATGGAAAAAAATATACGGAAGGGCCTCGTGTGTGTGTGAGGCACGCACGCGCACGCACGCACGCACGCACACGCACACGCACACACACACACAATGAGATCTGGTCAAAATTTTCGGGTCAGATTTGGCAAAGTGGGAGGAGGCAACTTCCCCGTGTGGAAAAATTTAGGGGGCAGCAGTTTTAGGTGAGAACAATGAACATTCTCACAAAATTATCGAATTTCAAAGTTCAGGTGTCATCAAAATCATGTTTGCCCCGGGTGGATAAAATTCTAGTTGCGGCCCTGTCCCGGGATGAGGATATCATGCTGTTGAGACGGTCCTCGTTAGGGCTTCCTTCAACAAATAAACTAGCTAGGGCAATGCGTACGACCTCGAGTATTTTGGAGCCATCATGGCTCCTACAAGGGTACCAGCCCTGGTGCTCGGGACGACTGTGCATAATTTTTGTTCTGCATTTATAATGCAATGTGGGGGTCAAAAAAAGTCATTTGGCAAAACACTTTACAAATATGGAGATCAATTATATCAATCCTATATAGTGATCGAATTTATTACGTAATTACGTAATAACAAGATTATAACATTAATCTCCTCACGAAGAGGAAAAGTGCCAATCGTGAAAGAAGACAATCGAACTTGGCTTCTAACGTGATTGAATATTTCAGTTCATTTTCAAAAAGCCCGCCGCACTCCGCTGGGGAAGAATTTAACTTTCGTTGGTTGTGTGGCGCGTAACTGGCCGTTATAAAAATGATACGTCACAAAAGTTTAAAATGTTATAATACACTGCTCAAAACAATTAGGGGAGCACATGGTTTTAACAAAATTACGCAAAGATTTATACCGAAAAGTAACATAAAATGAATCATCCATAATTTAAAGCCTAGCAGGAATCGGAAGAAGAAAACTTCATATGCAAATCAAAGTTCATGACGTCAAAAACCAGAAAAAGAAGATAAGGGCAGAAATCGGGATGTTGCAGAAACGTCTGTTTTACTGCCGTAACTGTGAAATTCGATTGCGCAGTATTTTTTTTTGAGACAAGGTGACTTGAGGATGTCTCAACAACGTGATTTACCGGAATCCATGGCATGGCGTGTTATACGCAGACTGGAATCCGGGCAAACACAACGTAGTGTCGCGGACGCTGTTGGAGTTGCCAGAAGTGTTGTTGCAAGGCTGTGGAATCGATTCCAAGAAACAGGAAATGTTAGACATCGACCAGGGCAAGGTCGGCCACGCGCCACTACAGCAACTGATGACCGGTATGTACGGTTAACAGCCCGTCGAAACAGAACAGAGAATGCTACGCAGCTGCAAAGACGGTTGCTCTTGGCAACAGGACGAAGGGTGTCCAGCCAAACAGTACGTAATCGGCTTCATGGGGGAGGGCTCTATGCACGTAGGCCAATGGTCTGCATTCCGTTGACCCCACGCCACCGTGCGGCCCGAAGAAGATGGGCTGCTGAACATCGAGATTGGGAGCAACATGATTGGAGCCAAGTGCTGTTTACAGATGAGTCCCGATTCAGTCTGGAGTGTGACACCCGACGTGTTCTGGTATGGAGGGACAGGGGCACTCGAAATAACCCCGCATTCGTTCGTGAAAGGTCACAATACAGACGAGCTGGTTGGATGGTATGGGGTGGAATCAGTATAGGCGGACGTACGGACCTGCATATCATTCGGAATGACACTTTGACGGCCCGAAGGTATGCAGACGAGATACTGCGACTTCATGTCATCCCTTACGCTGGAGCCATTGGAGATTCCTTTGTTTTCCAGGATGATAATGCCCGACCGCATAGAGCTCGTCTGGTGGAGAACATGCTTGAAGCTGAAACAATACAGCGTATGGAATGGCCAGCGTGCTCTCCTGACCTGAATCCAATCGAGCATGTTTGTGGACTCATTGCTGCGCGACCAAGGCCGCCTGTTACTGTCCGAGACTTGCAGATTGCACTTCTTGAGGAGTGGAACAGTATTCCCCAAAGTCTGATCGATAACCTCATCGCATCCATGGCAAACAGGTGTGCAGCAGTCTTAGCTGTTCGAGGAGACCACACGCCCTATTAAAACTCATGCATCATGTCTAAACAGTACCTTTTTTTTATCGTTTACATGTAACCAAATTGTTGCCCTAAATCATCTTTTCATGTTTTTTCCATATTTTCAAAGAATTAAAGCTTAATTCCAAATTTTTTTACGTCTTTTTTCTGAATTGCGCATTGATACGCGTGTACTATTCATTGTATGCCAATACGTGGCTGTCTCGCACGGTTTTCTTCACTTTTTTGCTTGCTCCCCTAATTGTTTTGAGCAGTGTACATATATTCTGACGATCCTGAAACGGAAAAAAACTTTTTGACATTAGTTTTTCACAAGGAATCATGTGTGTAATTATCGGCCAGTCGATAGTTTTACCATCCCATATATATATATATATACAGTCGACGCTCATTATAACTACCTCATGTTATAGCGATCATTCCATTACAACGACCAGTGGGGTGAGACCCAAATGTTTTCATAGAACGACAATCATATATATTTTACTTTCGATACGACGACCCTCCCAATATAACGTCCATTTTGAAGAGACGAGGCGGTCGTTATATCGAGTGATGACCGCATATACATATATATATTTATATATGTTGCTGTCAAAGCCTTTGGTTGGCCACTTAGTGAACTGGCCAGCCCAGTGAACCCGGCCAATGTCCGAATTACGGGCTTTCGCCAGGCCCTACATGTCGATCCCTATATATGGATCACTAAGATATCGATATTCAGATTCCTTTGACTGTTAGAGTTGCCACAGCTAACCATAATAATTATGATTAGCTATAGCTAATTATAAATGGCCATAATTGTCACAAAAAATACTCCAATGCGGCGATAACCTCGAACCATAGGCATCGATATAGGGATACACACAAAAGGCTGGCCAAAGCCCGTATTTCGGACATTGGAAGGGTCAACTGGGCTAGTCAGTTTGCGAAGTGGGCAATTTCGGGCTTTGGCAGTAACATATAAACCGTTATTCTCCTCTCTGGACTAAATCCCCCAGCTCCCACTGTGGGGCATGGGAGCTCGACCCCCCAAGAACAACACTGCCGTGTGCACTGGTTCAAAGGGTTCTGACTATAGTGAAGTACAAAATGATTGTGGGGGGGGGGGGCAAAATGATGAAAAGTGGAGAATATCCATGATTAAGGAACTAACTATTACATGCGTCTTCGCTAGCGTGTAAAATAATGGCAGTAAATATAATGGAAAGGGAAAATACATTATACTCGTGTTGTATGTTTCGATGAGATATAAGTGAATATTTCAACTTCATTTCAATTTTTATTGTATGTAAATGTTTGCTTATGGCTTGATGGTCTCATTTTCTCATTTTAGAATGATTTGAGTTTATTTGAATTGTTTTGACAGCTTTTGCTTTGGGCATTGACGTGCGTAAATAGGAAGGAGGGTATACACAGAACCTAGATTATGGTGTATTTCTGCATTAAAGAAATTAAACCCCTCTTGGAAAGAAAAAAAAAGTTGAAACCTCTCAATCTCAAGTATCCCTTTGCTAGTCAGAAACAAGTGATCACGCCACTGAACGAAGCGGCATATCACCGCTGTTTTGTATGTCGAATCGGTGACCTAAATAATTTGTAGACACCGCATATTGCTTAGTTTTGTTATATTGTATTGTTTTTTTGTTTTTTGCATATTGCACCAATTTGTGGAAAGGGATTAATGGTAAAGTTCGTTCAAGACTTTTTGCAGTAACCATGATATAGCGAGAATTCAAAAATCATTCAACAGACTGTTATTTCTGTGTGATACCGCCTATTCGGCATGAAATATCCAAAAAGAAGCAACGGAATTTAACCGATCCGAACATCCCCTCAGACATTCGACCTGTTCCACAAGGAAAAAGTCTGCCGACCTCCGGAAACACCAAAAGAGTATCACTTGGACTGTGATGCAGGAACAAGTTATATGCTGACGATTGTCCTTCAAATGATTTTGATTTTTTCTGGTCATGAACGCGTTCAGAGATTCCATCAGGGCATTGCTGCCATTGAAAAAGGTATAAAAAGAAATAGAGTCCGGCAAAATGTGTGTTAGGAGAGTATTGCTGAACAATCGAGACTTGCTCGAGAGATACAATCCAAACGGCAGGCAGAAAGAAATCACCCAACTTGAAATCGCAATAAATGTAGTTATTTATTATGCACTTTCGCCCACGTACTGATAGTTTTTCATGGAAATTTCCAATAAATTGGTGGAAGGTTTTTGTGAATTATACCTTATAACTATGAATTCTGCACATCATTAATGTCACTGTCCCACACACATACACACGCACATCTATTTTAAATACTACTTAACCCCGCACACTAATTCCTGTCATATGGCCGTACAGCAATTTACTACCGATTGAGTTTGGTTAGAAATGAAGAGATGCTATCTGTGCAGGTGATCGCATCAAGTTCATTAGGAAAAAGACCCTTTGTCTATGTTCTTCTCAAGATCGAACCTACGGACCTGAAGGCAACCTTCCTATGGACGAGCATCTTCCACTGCACCACTCGGGAACTTATAACAAACAAGAGTGCTAACGATTTAGCGATATGGTAATATTCTGTTGTCTCATGTGGTCACTTGAAGAATAAATAAACTCATTTGAATGCATTTACAAAGACTTCATGAAAATTTGTTAAACATTGTTATCGATGTTTTGTCTCGGAATATAATCACTAGATAAATATATATGCAGTATATGTACTCACCCTCTGGTGGGGTGTAACAACAGATATCAGTATCAAACAATTTCAGCGATGTAAGTATAATCAGGAATCTTCAAAAAATCATAAAGTGAAAATATGGACATAGTTTAGTGTGAATAAATGTGCATTATCTAGAAACACACCGACATCAATTTTCGCTAAAAACTTTCCGAAAGAGGGAATATTCGCCAATTATTTAATAAAACTTAACTATACTGAACCTCTACTACACACTATTACATCAAGTTCGCACAACCATTTCAGTCCGCGAGGCAGAAACTTTTATGAAAAAGGTGATCATGTGACCGATATTTTCCGGGACATTCTTGAAATTTTGGCAATCCAAACTTTTCTTTAATTTAAATTCCCGTTTTTCCCCTTATTTTCAGCTAAGCTTAGTTGAATTTTCAAAATGCAAAAAATGAATATTATTTTCATAATTTCAAAATTATATGATAATTACGACTCTGTCATCCTTAATTATTATGACTCGGATTTCTATGTCTTTGCATATTTTGCTATTTTTACGTGATAGAGCATATTTTCAAAATTTTGAGGCGTATTTTGCATATTTCATGATTTTCGATAAAAAAAAGTGTTTTTTCCTCGCTTTCCAACTCCGCTTCAGACTGATTTTAAAATGGAACATCCTTCTTGATTCGCAAAAAAACAGCAATGACATTGAATTGTTAGAGCATAAAAGTAATAATTCTTTAACGACACTGGTGTATCAATGGAAATAGATTCGTGGGAAAAATTGACTAAAATTGGTAAATGGGGAGAATTTTTTAGCATTTGTTGGAAATTTTGAGAGTTTCATCAAATAAAAAGAATCATTTGTTTTACGAATTTATATATTTTTAATTTTCTGCTTTTCTAAAGCTAAATACACTACTTGGCTAGATTTTTTAACCTATAGATGGCAGCACATTAATTCTTAATAAGTAGGGGGAAACTTTGTCAAAAGACACATTTTGGCTCGATGAGATTAGTTAATAAAACGAAAAATGTTTGTTCATAGAAATAAGTAATGGTTCAAAATAATTTAGACTGCATCAACACTTCTCATTATCATATTTTTTACTGAAACTGATGTTATTTAATATTAAAAAAAAAATTTTTAGGAAGTTGTTTTCCGTTTTATAGGGTACTAGCTATAATACCCGGCGCTGCCCGGGTTTTCTTCAATGAGGCTTTTTTGGATCACGTGATATCTCCCTCTCTTTTTCTTGAGGGACATACAAACCGTGTCCAAGTTAACCAATATGACGACCTGCGCGATTCATGAAATAAATCTAGATTTACACAGAAATGAATGTATATTTTTCTTTTTTTAAGGGGCGCTAGGTATTTTGGTCCCCCCCCCCCGAACTTCAAGTTATCCATCTGTCTGTTCCAGCTTTCAAAAATCCTTAGTTAAAGCTGTGGAATTTTTTCGATGCACTTTTCACGGGCTCATAACTAATTTTAAAATATCCTAACCCACATGAATTTATGCAAATAAATATCAAAAGACAATACGGAGACATTAATTTTTGCTTGAGAAGATATAAATAAAAAGTTGAAATCAATGTTATTGCATGAATGTCCAACTCAAAAGTAGGTCCGGCTAATTACTTCATATTTGATCTCCTGGGCTTCGTATATCTCTAATCGAACTCAATATTTCAGAAATCTAGAATTCAACACAATTTTTAAAATTATGTATGTGACAGAAAACTCCACAAAATTTCAGCATTTCTACAGTAAAATCGGCAATTTTAACACTGATTTCTATGGGGCATCATCCTTTGCCTTACCCTTAAAGTGATGCTGATGATGGTGTCTATTCAAAAAGCTCTCATTACTGGGAGGATTGAATAAAGTGGCAAACCATTATAAAGGCATAAATATTATACATATACGTACAGCATTAAAGAAACGGCAAACCATTGTAAAGGCATATACACGTCTTAAACGCATTGCTAGGGAACCACGGTAACCAAAGTAAACGTTCGGAAAGTGATTGTTGAGGCCCAAAAACCATTGTTGCCCTACGGTTTTTGCCCATTTGGGGCATTTGCCCTGGTCTGACGAAATTTTAAAGTAGCCTATCGTTCAAGTCGGGTCCCATTTGGTATATATGCAAAATTTGGCGACGATCGATCTGAAATTGTAGATTTGTATAGAGAACATACACACACACACAGACACACACACAGAAAATCAATTTTATATATATAGATACTTTTACATTTTCTAAGAGCACAAATGCGCATTTTATAGAGAGTTTTTAAAATTTTTTTAGAGCCAAAAAATCCTAGCCCTATTAATTATAATCTATAAATATATTCATCTCACATATGTGTCAAACACATTCTTTAATGAATTAAATTTTTACCCATTGCCAACTTCCAATCCTCTATTTCCCGACGTTGGCGTTTTTTCAGCAATATCGGCGTTTCAGCAACTTTACTTGCCTTTAGCAGTCTTTTGGCTGCCATTGCCATTTAACTTGACTTTGAAATTTCTCTGGCTTTAATTGGCAACTTTACATGACTTAAACAAATTTTTCACGGTAATTGTTGATTTCACGTATAGTTCGTGATTTTACGTGTTTTGTTGAAGGAAATTCGGTCATGCTAGGTATTTATCATGTTGTGGGAATTAATAATTTTTCTACCAGGGCTGCACAACGGGGGGCGGGGGGGGGCCTGTCCGGCCCACGAAAGTTGTTCCGGTTGAAAAGTATAGACACACAACAAGGTAAAAATACCTATGCTGACCATATTTCTATCATGGATAACGCAAGAGAAATCTCAAAGTTAAATCACTATTTAAAAATAAATAAATACATTCAAGGCAAGTAAAATTACCGGTTACAGTCTAAAAAAAATTGTCAAAGGCAAATGCAGTTGTCATTTACACCTTTCCTCCTAACCAGATCATCGCCCGTTGCTCTGTCTCAATGAAGAGATATAAGCAGATGATCAAAGAAGACCTGGGCCATACTGGAAAAAAAAAGTCATTTACAGCACATGGACAATCCATGACATTAAGCACTTAAAATGTAAGCTTTCTCCATTTTCATCTTCACGTCGCTTGATTTGAGCACCTGCAAACTTATATGTATTTGCTGCGGTGGAAAGACCAAAAACCATCGTTTATGAGAAAAAGCTTTGGAATGATAATTTCTCAAATTCGAAACTTCTTTTTTAATCAATTTTTCTAATTACGCAAGTTCGCAACATGTTTTCTATTCGATTTTCGCAATTATTTAAGTCTCAACACGTTTCATCCTCCATTTTCGCAATTATACAAGAGTTCGTAATATGTTTTCCATTCCACTTTTGTAATTATACAAATGCTCACACATGTTTCATCCTCCATTTTCATAATTATACAAGCTCGCAATATGTTTTTCATACCGTTATTGTAATTATGCACGTTCGTAACATGTTTCCTTCCCCATTTTCATACCTGGGCATTGCCCAGGCACGAAAATGGGGAAGTCTCAAACAGTCTCCTGTGTTCGATGTGTTGATATTGAACTCGCTGTTTGATTTCCCACTACCTTGTATAGCGCAAAGTGTAGTGTTCAAGAAGCACCAACGTAGATTTCCTCCTAATATGGATGCCATACATTTCAAAAATACAGCAACCCAACAATTGAAAATGTAATTACGAACAATATATATACATAATAAAATATTATACAATGCCCATAAGGAATACTTATGGTTGTCTAATTTTAAGTGTGAATAGTTTCTCGATTTACCTCAACCTGTTATCGTATTTCTTTTTAAACGTGTCAATTGTGTTAGAATTTACTACCGCCGGGGGTAAGCTATTCCATTTATTAACTTCCTTATTGGAGAATTTTCCCTGAGATACCATAACCTAGAGTTGTCCCTTACCAATCGATACTGGCGTAACCCTTGTAAAAGCTGTCGAAATCGGTGACCCTAGCTTCATCCGGGATAGTGGCACCATACAACTCGGAAGAGAAATGTGGGTTGTTTGAACCAAAATGAGCGACCATGCACTTGTCAACGCTAAACGTCATACTCCATTCATTTGCCCATGCTGAAATCCTGTTTAAGTTGGTCTGGAGCCAATAAGGACACTCGTAGCTCTTCTCTGCACCCCTTCAACCATGTATATGTTCCTCTGCGGGAATGGTCTTCAAAATCCTAATTGGGCCCGTCATTTGGGGGGGGGGGGGACCGTTGCCTCCCTGGCTTTTGAAAATACACTAAAAATTGTATATATATATATATATACATACATTGAGTACATGTGCTTTGTCCCCCCTCCCCCCTTCTTCCCTGGAAAATGTTAAATGACGGCTCTGCTGGAAATCAAGGTGAACAACATTTACAATTTTTCGCTCACCCAAAGCCTTAGTCATGTGTAATAGAAGTTTCGTCCAGAAGTTTAGTTACATATGAGTTTAGTTCCATAGCAAAGGTTAGTTACATATTACTTCCCCTTCCTGAACCCATGCTGATTATCCGACAATACATTATTCTCCTCTATCAACTTCACCAATTGCCTTTTGATAATGATTTCCAAAATTTCTGAGAGGGAGGTCGTCAAACTCGCTGAACGATAACTAGGACACAGGTTCTCTACTACCTTTTTTAAATATCGACACAACATTAGCAAACTTTCAAGATCTTGGGACGATACCCTTAGCAACTCTACTCTTGTATATCTGTGCGACTGGCCCCAAAAATTCATTAGCACATTCCCTGACAACCCTGGGATAGATATCATCTGGTCCTAGTGCTTTGCTTGCTCACATGTCTTCCACTCTTCCACTTGAATATTCTTGAGGATTTTATTACCCCATGTATAACCCCCGTACATTGAATATCATTATCTCTATTAAAAGCCTACGCGAAAAATCATTGAAAACACTACACATGTCTGCATTGCTCTCTACCTTAGACCCCCTATCGAGACGGGGGAGGGGCAACTTTTTATTTACATCCATTATTGACGTATCTAAAAAATTATTTTGAGTCAGAGACAATGTTGTCTTCCAACCTAGATCAAACTTCCTTTTTACTACGTCTTACTGCTTTCTTCAACGCCCTTCCTTTATCAGTAAACAAAGACATCACCTTGCCCACTTTTATACTCTCTAAATGCTCTTTTCTTTTCAAGATAAAGGTTATGCACGCAATCCGTGAAGCATAGGTGGTGCGATGTATACACACACGCTTTTTTCGAAAAAAGGGTATCACGTCGTGCAAAACAGAGGTCAGCTTCGTACTAAATTCTTCCCATTGACTTACTATCCCGACTGATTCCATCCGGACTTTGAACTTCCGCTAACCTTCCTCTCAAAACATCAAAGTTATTTCTTGGAAAATAATTAACCAGTCTTTTGTTATCAACCTTACCCGAAGAAATGTTACAGTAAAAATAGACGGCACGATGATCACTGGAAGAAAACTCGTCCCCTACCGAAACATGTTGAGCAAGATCCTCGGAACTAGTAAGAACTAAATCCAAAATAGCAATACCCCTAGTGAACAAAGCATAGTCTGAATATAGTTTTATCTGAATATAGTTTACTTTTACTAAGAATAATCTGAATATAGTGGGTGCGATGAATGTTTCGATGAAGTACGAATCCAAATGTGAAATGCTTCTCATCCTTGTGGTTGATCAGTATTCAGTATCTTGATGGGACGAAACTGGATCCGCGACCTGAGGGTATCGTGCACTATTCATACAGCTGGCTCTACAAACGCGATCAAGGTGGACGTGAAATCTTCGTCACGGGACTTGCAAGCTGTCTTGGATGAGCATCGTAAACTGTTAGAGCAAGAAACTTCGTTTAAAAAACGAAGAGACTGCGTTACACCAAAGTTCTTCAAAGCTCGCTCCGTGCCTTATGCGTACCGGAAGAAGGTAGAAGAAGAAATAAATAGGCATTAGGGGCCGTTCAAGTACTACGCCAGCATCGATGGGTGGGGAATTTCAAATTTGCTGACTTTTGATGACGGGGGGGGGGGGGGGTTTGGATAATGCTTACGTTATCAACCACCCTTTAAGAAAATATCAAATATTTTTAATGACATCTTATTCGGTGCGCCAAAAACGAGAAAAACCTTTCGATAGTTCGTGGGCACTTGAAGTAACACCCCCCCCCCCATTGATCAGTGCCCTACGGAACCACTTAAATGTTTCGCAGATCCAAGTGATCAGGAAATGTGTCCGGGCCACTTAAGTACTTTGGAACTGTGCCTCGCATCACTCAAGTGATCCGTAATTATATGCCGCGAATAACTTAAATAATCAGAGAATGTACCGCGAGTAACTTGATTGATGTAGAACCACACTGGGGCCACTTAAATGCTCTAAACCGACGTCACATGTCACTGGAGGGATCTCGAAATGTGTCACGACGCAATTAAGTGTTCTGGAACTGTGTCCCGGGTCATTTAAGTGATCTAAAAATGTGCCACGGATCGCTTAAATGCTCTGGAATGCCACGGGACACTTAAGTTATCTGTAAATGTGCCACCTAGTTCATTTTTACAAAATTAGGTTTGAGGAGGGCAGGCCGCATCAGATAACCTCCAGGGCCATATTTGGTTCGCGGGCTAAGGGCCTTTATGCGATTTATTATTATATGGCTAAGAGAGGGTAGGTCGCAATCAATTTATTAAAGATAATTTTTTTGAGTTCATAGCCTTCAAATGACATTGAAAGTAACAGAAATTGATTATAATAACATATAAAGGTACTTTCTTCCGAAATTTCAATTTAAAAAAAATATTTTTTGCATTAAAAAAATAAATTTTTGATCGTCGGGGGGAGCAAGAGTCCCACGCCCCCCCCCCCCCCATGTAAGTCTCTGATCCCACAAATATGCGTTAGGATTCAGAGGGGGTAGAGCTGATGACGAAATTTTGCGGACAAGGGGGGGGGGTCAAAAATTGCTAAAAATTTGCTTACGTAACACTTGAACGGCCCCTTAGGTCTTTTTGGAACGAGAATCATCATCGGAATTGACGACAACTGTATTACCAGTAATGAAGACGAACGGAAAAGTTGCATAAGTAACACAAATAATTCCCATAAGTAATTCAAAGATCGACTTATCGGATCTTACGGTCAGGGACATACTAGTAATTCTGTGGTGTTCAGTCATAGCATGATAACTCCAAAATTACATTTTTGAGATATAAGCATTTTTACTATCATTTAAAAAATCAAAAATAAAGATTACACACAAATAAAAATGAAAATATCATACGCCAGCACATGTTGTTCAGCCGCACGCACGTATTTGTGAATTTAACTCACTAATAATTAGGTATAATTAGCAAGACTTACTTTTAAATCAAAAAGCCATTTTTTTGAAGATACCATGTTCTGACCAAACAGCACAGGATTGTTCGGATACACAAGACTTTTGGGGTAGCGTCAGCTCCATCAAATTTTCAGAGAGAGAGATCGACAAGCTCTTGCAAGGGCATGAAAATGCGTTGTGCTACCAAGACGACTTCCTAATAACAGGCAGTTCTGCTTCGGATTATTTAAGGAATTTGAGCAAAGTGCTTGCTGTGTACTTTGCAGGAAGCTGGTACCAAGCTACATCACTCGAAATGCTCGTCGTACAATATCTCGGGCATAGAATTGATTCATAAGGACTGCACCCAATGCAAACGAAGCTGGAAGCCGTTGAGAAGGCCCCTGAGCTAAAGAATGCAGATGAACTGAGGTCTTTTATAGGTTTGCGAACATATTATGCCAAATTTCTTCAAAATATGTCTTCTATGCTAGCACCATTGTACAAGTTGTTGAATAAGAACTCACGGTGGAAATACACAGAGTAGGAGAGGAAGTCATTTCAGGAAGCAAAGAAAAGATTGTCTAGGTCTTTATTGGTCCACTCCGATGAAAATAAGGCAGTGCTTCTCGAGTGTGACGCCACTACGTACGGCGTAGGAGATGTGTTGTCCCATCCCTCAGCAGTGGGCGATCGTCCTATTGCTTTTGCATCTCGATCCCTCACGAATGCAGAAAGGAACTGCGCCCAGACCGAAAGAGAAGCCTCGTCGTTGGTCTTTGGGGTTACGCGGTATCAGAAATATCTGCTTGGAAGAACATTCACTTTTGATATTCGATCATCAGCTCCTAAGACTCTTTTCAGAGACTAAACTGGTGGCCCCCAATAGCTGTTTCTCGTATTCACCGATGGGCGCTTGTACTATCAGCGTATTCCTACAACATTGTGTATCGGAAAGGATCATCTCACACTAACGCTGTTGCTTTCAATAGGCTACCTTGCCGTCAACTGTGGCTAGTTCTCCAAAGCCTGCTGATGTAGTATTATTACTGGAATCTAAGGATGATGGTAGAGTGACTAGATTTCATTTCCAGAAGGACCTTTATGCTGATCCTGTTTTGTTGAAAGTGAAGAGATTCATAGCACAAGGCTGACCCAGGCATGTAATGGCTGAAATTTCTCCTTTCTGGCTCTGCCGAACTGACTTCTCGGCGGAAAAAGGTACTACTTTACGTACAAATAGTATGTATGTGACTACAAAGTATAGGAAGTATGGGCTGTCGGAGCTTCATGGGGGGGGAGGGGTCACCAAAGCATGGGTGCTCTCAAAGCTTTTGCTAGACAGTCTGTTTGTTGGCAGAATATATATATATATATATATATATTTTTTTTTTTTTTTTTTTTTTTTTAAATCCTATCTAAATGTACTTTATAAATTTCATTGAATTCAAAAAAATTATTTTTGGTTGCTATGATTGATGTTTCTATTTTACCAAGGGTGCTAAACCTTGAGGAGTGTGTGGGCCACTTTATTGATTTGGTTTCTTGTCGCGGGCCACTTAAGTGACCTGTAAATGAGCCACGTGTTAATCGATCATTGATCATTTTTGTCGCACCACGCTCATTTTCTGCACACGAGGGCTAATAAGACCGGGACCTACAATTTATTGCCGATTCCGAACGGCAGCATTTTTTAACTCACTCAGAGGTTGGTGCGCTAACAACTCGGTACAGAACTCCCTGCAGTAGCAATTTTTTGCTGCGGTCAAGTCGCCGTTTCTTGATGCAACCCTGTGTCAGGAAAGTTTTCTGGAAATGGCGAACCAGGTATCGAACTCGCGACACCTCTATATAAACGTCCTTTGGTACTTTAGACGAGTATTTTATCGACCGGGCTACCGCGCCCACGTGTTAATCAAGTGATTTGTAGCTGTGAGCCACTTAAGTGATCTTAAAATGACCCTAGTTCACTTTAGTGGTCTGTGAATGTGCCGTGGGGGTACTAAAGTGGTCTCGCAATGTGCTGCAAGCCACTCGAGTGACCTGTCACTTCGCCATGGGTCACTTAAGTGAGCAGGAATTTGCCGCAGAATAATAAAGTGATCTGAAAATATGCTGCAGGCTACTTTTGTGATCTGTAACCCTGCCATGGGTCATTCAAGGGATCTATAGATGTACTGTGCGTCACTTAAGTGGTGTATAAATGCGTCATAGGTCACTTGAGTGACCAGTGAATGTGGCGCCAGATACAAAAGTGATCTGAAAATATGCCGCGGGCCACATTTGGCCCACAGACCATGGGTTGAGCATGTATGTTTTATAGTGTATGGCAAATTATGATATTGGAACAATGAAAGCTATTCTAACCATCAATATTTTAACGAGGATTCATGAACTGAAATTGTACTCACAGTCTGGAGTTAATACAGGAAAATTAAATTGAATATACACGTATATTTAAACTTTTAGTGAGTGTCAACAGAATTTTTTAATGTAGTGTTACCCCCAGATTACAAAACGAAAAAACCACACGTGCGTGCTCATCTCTGACAACATTGCTTACATATTTTTGCAAAAGATGGCAGTATAGTTGGTCCCAGTTATTGCCATCCCTTCCCCCCCCCCCCCCTGCGATGCCGCGTGGCAGAAATACTCAATGAACCATGTACGGAGATTACACGGGCTAAAGCGTGATTAGATATAACGCTAAATTCGTTATAGCACGAGATTTCTGCGAAATAAATGGTGGCGTTACATCGATGTTTGACTGCACTTTACAAATACAAACGCACAACAGGCAAAATTCCCAACAAAGTAGTTGAGAAAATGATGCCCATAACAAATATGGATGTCATATTTCAAAAATACACCAACCAAACCAAAAAATGCAACTACGAACAATATATATACATGATGAAATATTGTACAATGCCCATAAGAATACTTATGGTTGCCTTATTCTAAGTATGAATAGAGCTTCTGGATTTACCCCAACATGTTTATCGTATTTCTTTTTAAATGTGTCAATTGTGTTACAATTTACTACCCCCGGGGGTAAGTTATTTCATTTATTAACAACCCTATTACAGAAAAATTCTCTGCGTCACCATAACCTCGCATTGTCCCTTACCAATCGATATGAATAAAATTCCCAGTGAGTCTAGTATGTGTGATGAATATAATCGGACCCCGATATAATGACAACAAATGTTACTATTATATAATACGGACCTTAATATAATGATACAATTAATGTATGAATTATATCATATATATATATATATATAATGCAATTTATCAAGTTAACTGGGGTCTGCCACTGAAAATATATCTTACTAACGGAGTTTAAAGTGTGGAAGTAAATTTGTGGTGTTTGGTCAGAACATGATAACTCCAAAATCAAATTTTTTAGATATAAGCATTTTCATTGTCATTTAAAAATCAAAAACAAAGCATACACACAAACACAAATGAAAATATCATACATAAGAATGTTGTTTAGCCGTACGCACGTATTTGTGCATTTATCTCACTTCTAATTACTTATAATTAGCAAGGCTTACTTTTAGATCAAAAAGCCATTTTTTGGAGATACCATGTTCTGACCAAACACCACAGAATTCTGTTTTGAGTTCTAAAAGACAAATTACATCTGGTGTACCTCAAGGATCAGTATTTGGACTTATTTTATTCCTAATATACAGTACATGGACCTGTGTGACCTTAATTTGAAAGGGAAAATCACTGCTTTTGCTGATGATTTAGCTCTTTGTTACTCTGAAAGCTCTTCAATCAACTTGAGGAACAACATGCAAAATGATCTTAACTCAATAAATATCTGGTTTAGAAATAATAATTTAAAATTAAATAAAGATAAAACTAAAAATATGTTATTTTTGGTTCTGGTACTTTCAATGATTTTGGTATCATAAAATATCGTAGTGTGACAGATGGTTGTATCTCGGATTGTATGTGCAAAGTTGTAAATAGAGTAGACACCTTTAAGTATTTAGGGTTTTTTTTTAAATTCAAAACTATTCTGAAAAACACATATAAATTATTTGAGTGTAGAATTAAATTGCAACATTAGGAAATGTTATTTTATCAGGAATAAATGTTCCCAATCTATTTTAAAACTGCTTTATTTTAAAGTTATGGCATTACATGTTGGGGGGACATACTTCAGCAATCTTTCTACACTTTTCGTCACACAGAAGTCCTTCATCCGTATCATTCTGAGTGAAAATAGACTCACGCATACATTTCCACTTTTCAATCAATTAAAGCTACTCCCTCTACAACATTTGCACTTTTATAAAAGTTTAAAAATGTTTTATAAAAGTTGTGGCCACCTCAATCTGAAATTACATAAATCTGGAATACAATTTAGACGTCATACTATACAGGTACCAAGGCCAAGTAAAACTCATTTCCAAAAGTTTTTCCTTTATTATTTAGCTACAAAATATTGAATTTACTTCCTCAGTTAATAAGTGAACATTTTTTATCAATTTAAAATCTTGGTTGAAGAAGATTTAAATTATCTATTTGATATCGTAATACAATATTCTCTTATCTTGCATACGCTGTTGTATATAATATGTAAGAATGCCAATTTTTTTTTCGTCTATAAACTCCATTCCTGTTGCCACTTATTTCTTGGTGATATATAGATATATATATATATATTATATTGTATTATATATTTTTTATATTTTCTATTTTAGATAGATAGAGTGATAGACATTTCTCTCAAGGAGGATCAGTACTTGGACTTATTTTACATACATACATACATACATACATATATATATATATATTTTATCTTTTGTTATCATTTATGCCGACTAATATGTATCGGTTATTGTTTTGTGGGTGTAAAAGCTTGCTTAGACCCTAAATGTTTTGTAACTGTGTAAATAAAACATTTTAAATGAAAGAAATATCTATCTATCTAAATATCTATCTATCTATCTGTAGTTTAGCCCTCTCTGTTGACAAAAATTTGAGCTAATTTTTTTTATTTACCAAGGAAAAAAATCCTTCTTCGTGAGAGTAATTTCTTCACTAACACCGCTTTCAAATTTACCAGTTTCTTCAATTTCTTACGAATTTTTAATCTATTTATGAGACAACCCGTATACCCTTATGGAATAAAAAAAGGCGGACCGAAATACATAATTTTATGAGACTTCGTTTTAAATGTCCAAAAACATAAAAATAGAGCATGGAAATCTTTTCTACTTGATGTGCAGCTAGTTTTAGAGGTAATTTCGTTCGTACCTCTATGCTTCTTATATAGAGCATCTACACGAGATGTCATACCTGCCGGTTACCTGCTACTTTTCTTCTGACAACTGCAGGTAAAACTACGAAATAATTTTGAAGAGGTTTTTTTTTCCTTCAAATTATATAAATTTGATTATTTTTGTCGCACCACGATAATTTTCTGCACAGGAGGGTTAATTAGACCGGGACCTGCAATTTATTGCCGATTCCGAACGGCAGCCTTTATTTATACTCACCTAGATGTTGTTGTAATAACCCCTTGATGTGAGACTCAAAGATGGTAGATGGGCGATGCACGCCGTTTAGTTTGAAAGAAAAGAAAATTGTGTGTTAGTGGGAAGGAGTGTGTGTTCCCACGATATCTTGCGACCAGTCGAAGATAGAGATTTGTGAGGCGAGGTGAATCTAGTCATGTGTCAGATCAGACTAAAACAACCTAGAAGTTTCACTAGATTTTCACGCCGAATATGTATATATTTTTTTCAATCATATTTTTGTGTCTTCTTCAGTCTACCAGTAAATTTTTTCTTTGTATGCGAATTGCGTTCTTTCGTGCATGAGAAATATACGATCCAAGTAAATATCCAGTTTCCAAGAAAGTCATGGATAATGGAATAAGAGTACTTACGGTTGTTGATTTCTAGTTTAATTAAATGAAATATAACATTTTATTATATAAATGTTCATCAATGATAGCAATTATATTATTAATAATATCCATTATACCAATGTGATCAACAGAGTTTTCATCTTTCAACCAAGGTATGGTATTGTAACATTTACTCTGTCAGTCAGTGAGTTGATCACTGTAATCATGATTTTTTTTTTCAGCTTCGTAAATTATATACTATAAACAGTATCAGTATTCATGTAAAGACGTCAGAGTACCCACTCGCTTTATAATTACCATTTTCCTGGCAAGGGTATGTTGAATCGTCATGAATTATATCAGGAATAATTGCATATAAACTTTCATTGATTCGTATCCATACAGTGAGGTTGGAGAAAAGACTTTTTTATTTTATTCAGTAACTGTTTTTATCTTCTTCTGAAGCACAAAGATCAAGAGAGAGAGAGAGTGAGATGTTTTAAACAAAATCAGTAATTGCGAAATCACCACCAGTCTCTTCTGTGGACAATTAGAGATTTAGAGGACCTGCCAGAAGCTGGAACAATTTGGTCAAATTCACAAAAATTTTAGCATGAGAAAGAACACTCGCTCGTAACGAATATTGGAACGATTTTATATTATGTTCTTCTCTCTAAATTTCTCTCCTATCCTTTCATGAAGACATCCCTAAAGTTTTATAGTTTTCCAATTTTTAAGACTGTAGACAGCTAAAAACACGCTAACGTTAGTTATAAGCACCCGGTATGTGTTGACGGCGTTGTTTGAGGTGAAAAGTGCTTTACTTTTGAAGATTGATTACCCTATGGTGAGATTCGATTTGTATCTTATCTCACAGATGGCGGCACATGTAAAGCCGACGTCATCCTATTATCACGTGTGAAATCGCGAGATAGGCTACCGAACCATCAAGCGAGCAACATGTCGCTCCCGTTGAATTTTGTTTTGTCTTATCATGTTTCGTGTTGTAAATAAATTATTATTTTAAGAAATTAATTAATCATCCTGAATCCTTCATTTTATATAAAATCACGCAACCTGTCAACCAAACCCCTCTCAAATACAAAAAGAAATCTCACGGGGCCAAGCACAGTGTATTGTAGAGTGATTGCAGTTGAACACGTGACATAGAATCAAACCTCGATTGTTCTCGACGCATTGTGTGCCATTGCCACATTACTACGATGAAAGACAAGGTTCCTTGCTTCTGTGTCAGGTCACAGGGCCGTCTTTACAGCACCAGCACCATAGAGCCCCTGCCTATCAATTAACATGCTTGTGAAAATCATACCACCAAATATAATCATAACAATTCTTCATTCTTCTATGGACTTGGGGTCAATGGGCCGTGTTCGCCGAGAAGCAGTGATCTGCATCATTCGGCATCGATCATCTGTTTCGATCAATGGAATGAAAACTAACCGACTTACTATTTTTTTGTAAAGAAAGATCCCTCTAGTTAAAGCGACATGAAGATTTTTTGGTATCTGGTAGGTCCATAGGGAGCCACAAATTCGAGACTTTTTTTTTAGTTATCTTAATGGTAAGTTGCGGTTCCATCGGCTGTGAAAATGACCTACATAATACTTCCTGTACCCGTTTCGAATTCCGATGTTCCCATAATCAATTGGATCAATATTCCATCCATGCTTTTTTCTATTTAAAATCTTAGAGTAGTAACTAGCAGTTTTTCTTCATAAAAACTCTGTTGTGATGCAGAAAGATATGAAAATTTATCTATATATATAATTGATGATCTGTGTGTGTGTGCGTGCTTTCTATACAAATCTACAATTTTAGATCTAATATTGCATCGTCACCAAATGTTGCATATATACCAAACGGGACCCAATTTTAACGATAAGCTACTTTAAAAGATCGTCAGAGATGGGCAGATGCCCGAAATGAACGAAAAACTGTCGGGCAACAATGGTTTCTGTGCCTCAACAATCACTTTCGGAATGTTTACTTTGGTTTCCTTGGTTCATTAGTTCATTGGTTCTTCAGTTTAATGCGTTTCAGACATTCACAATGTGCATACGTTTTTGATGCAACACCCAAACTTAAGAATTTTTCCACTAACGAAGATTTTTTTTCGTGATTTTTCTGCCTCGGCTAATGAATACGGATTCGACTAACGAACATTTTCATTGATACTGTTTTATATTAGCACGAATTATGCACGTGCTAATATAAAACAGTTTCGTCATGACTTGAAAGTTTTACGCCAATGAGAATCGCTCTCACTCGAACCCGATTAACTCTTGTCTACATCGAAATCTTTTTTCAGATGTGCCTCCAATTCTCTTTGTAAAAATTTTTTAATCGTTTTATGTAATATGAAAGATTCAGCTGAAATGTAAAATGCGTAGGAAAAAAAAAAGGGGGGGGGGGAGGGCTATATGTTTTCAGAGCAAGACTCTTAGCCTCAAACTGAAAAGCCTAGATATTCTAAGAGTTTTTTTTATATCTGCATGTATCAGACACAGAAATGAGTTAACGAAATCACCAATGGATAATGGATAGGGATACCTACAGACTGAACTGGGGTTGTGGCAACAACAGCTTTAGTAGACTAAAGGTGGTGTTGGTTGTGTACATACTCGAAAATAAAAAGATCTTCAGCATCTGTCATCTTCCTGTTGATTCTCATTAATTCAATTTTGAAGGAGGTCATTTGGACCTTCAGTTAGTTTTGATCTTTTTTGTAGCGTTCCTTGGAGTTCTGAAAAAGTTATTTTCAAATTTTGGGCCGTTTCTGGATCGAATTAAACGGTTTTTCATAGAAACGTATGGGAAATTATGTCTCGGCTAACGAACGTGGTTCCGGAACGAAACATCTTCGTTAGCCGAGGTATCATTGCATATGAAGAAAACCCGGCCAGCGCCGGGTATTATAGCTAGTAGGTTATAAAACGGAAGTTTTAAGCTTAGTAACTCTCTCGAAAGATACATTATCAAAATATTTGATAACCTTTGATGATTTTCCCATGATTTTCAGTTCTTTTTCACGTTCAGAAACTTTCCCTGTTACCATCGTGATAGATGAAAGATTTGATTTTGGCTTTTGAGGGCGCAGAAACCTACAAATTCATGCTGCGCAAATCGATGAATGATAGATTATAGATGCTTTATACTGCCTGAGAAAAATATATCGATGTTTTTTGGAAGAGAAAACCATGTGCTCAATAACGGATTTGGCATTTTCCACATTTGTACAGTATTTCTCAAAAATATTATTCACATTATTCGTTATATTATTCGTAATTTTAAATAACTGCATACCATAAGGCTAGTTTTGAGGAGAATATATTCAAGAATCAAATTTTATCATCAGATCAAAATGAAATGGAAACTTACAGCAGCAACTGAAAATAAGAAGAAAAAATTAGTCTCCTGAGCAAGTGCAATGTGGAATGTATTTTTTCAGAATGTATTCTTTCTGTATCTATTATAAGAATATTGATGTTTCTACAAAAGTTCCGAAGTCCGGCCACTTTTTCCACATTCGCCAAAATTCAAACAATGCCCTCTTCATAAAGTGATCAGCCTGTTGCTGAGCGTTTCGAGAAGAGCCCAAACTTTGGACATTACCTGTATCATTTATATATATGGTTACATAATTATCGCATTGCAATACTTCGTAACGCGCGATTCCTTAAAGAAAGTTAATGCTTAAAAAAAGAAAGTTAGTCAAAGTTCATGTTTGCCCATGGGTCCAAACTTGTGAGAAATGGGACATGGGCTGTTGGACTCACAATATTGTCTACGACCGATTAGGGTTCCCAATTTTGGATTACGAGGGGGATACTCGAACCCAGAACCTTTATTAAGCATTCGGGGGGCTTGTGGCTAAACTAAATATGCAATTCTAACTTTTGGAAATGAAGCGGTAGCAGATTTCAACCATTAAAAAATTAATTTGTTTTGTACGTTCGTTATTTTCTGTCAAAAATTATCTTTATTAACCTGTTTGACAATTCAAAAGCTAGTGGAATCAAAGCAAAAACAGTACATTTTCTGGAATTCAATTGCTCCCCCCCCCCCTCCTCAACTAGGGCAGTGTTCCCCAAAGTGGGCAATGTTGCCCCCTGGTGGGCGATGGAATGGTCCGGGGGGGGGGCGATAGGAGCTATGGACTTATCATAGGATCCTATGGGTTCACTTGAGTTAGGGGGTGGGGTTCCTCGGACCCCTTGGGAGTCCATGAGAGCATATCAGGTGGTCCGTGAGCTTGATTGAGAGAAATTCAACTCAATACATTTTTCATACAATTAACAAAATTAGGTATATTCATAATTTCATCGATAATTTCATAATTCCATCGAGGCGAGGAAACAATAAAGTCTGTCGCGATGTTTTCGAAATGTTAGAAACATTTTATTAAGAGGCAAAATTTTGATTAGAAAGAGAAATTTCATTTAATTTGCATTGATGGAGTTCCTGCGATGATTGTAATAGCCTACATCTATTATTTGTTGGAAAAAAGAATCTCCTCGAGTCATTATCTCTCACTGCACTGGCAATAAAAGCTCTTCCATCAAATCTGAAGGAAATTTTGTCAATAGCCATAAAAGTTAACTTTATCAGAAGCAGGTCTTTGGATAATCGAATTTTGAAAAGACTGTGTGTGCGTGTGTAAAAAAACAATATAAGCGGAAAGTGTTTAAAATGCTCATATAATGCAGCTTTAATTTTATTTTATCGCTAGCACGTACACATTTTTTGTTCTTCCGAATACAACTGATGTCTTCACGAATTTTAATCCACTGTCACCACGGATATTCTTATCCTAAACAAATATTGATAATGCAGAGACACGTCCAACTTTGAAAATATATCCGACCCCTTCAATTCTGCTAGTTCAATTCTAGTTTTACACTATGAAAGTTTTGTAAAAGATCTGTCATCGAACTTTTTTTTATAGAGTAATGCCAGCCTCAAACAAGTTTTGTCGTGTATTTCAAAAGTGTCGAAGAGGAAATACATACTCGTTATATGTGATTCTTTCGTAGTTTATACTTTATTATCTACTCTATAATATAAAATCACAAGCTCGAAAAGCGCCTGTTTCTATGTAACGGAAATCAGTGACGATTTTATGTAACGGAAGTCGGTGACGTTTTTGTGTAACGGAAATCGGTTACGATTTTGGGTGATTTACGATCTAGTTGAAAATAACCAAGTTGGAAACACCAGCACTTGGCAATCTTAGGAACTGGAAGTTAACAACTACAAGTTAAACAACGATGGAGAACATCTAAAGATAAAAAGAAAGATTAAATTATCTCTTTAATTAATTCTGGAATTCTTTTTGATGTTTTCTGCAACATCCTTTGATTAATTATGGATTTGTTTAGTTTATTAATTATAGAAGTAGCCCTTTTATTAATTCTGGATTTATTTCTCTTTCATTAATTGTAGAATTATCTCTTTCATTAATTCTGGATTTATATCTCTTTCATTAATTCTGGATTTATATCTCTTTCATTAATTCTGGATTTATATCTCTTTCATTAATTCTGGATTTATATCTCTTTCATTAATTCTGGATTTATATCTCTTTCATTAATTATAGAATTATCTCTCTTTCATTAATTATAGATTTATCTCTCATTAATTATAGATTTATCTTTCATTAATTATAGAATCATCTCTTTCATTAATTCTGTCATTAACAAATCTTGGTGTTATTTCTTTCATTAGTTCTGGAGTTATATATTTCATCAATCTAGAACTATTTAGTTCATTTATTCTGAAATATTGCAAGATTTTATTTTCCTGATTTCCCTTTCTTCATTTCTTTTCCAAGTCGTGTGGATACCATAAGAAAAGAAAATCATTGATATTACGGTGTTAAAGACAATAAACACGTCACGTGATCTTCGGACGAATGATGTTTGGGACAGCATTGCCGAGGCGGAGACCGCTGATGCCATTCTCTCTCTAGAAATATAAGTTCATTGACTAACACTGTGACCCCCTTCCTTCCATTATTCAATATAGGGAACGCTAGCACTCTCATGGTAGGAAAAAAGAAAAAAAAAGCTTATGTGCACGCGAATATACTTATAACACAATGCATAGAAAAATTCACTGCACCGTTTCTAGAGATTTTTTACTTAAAAAAAACCCAAATAAAGCTAGATTACAACTGGATAGTATTAAAAAAAAAACTAGATTTTCCTTAGAGGAGATGAGATTTTCCACTAGCAACCCCATGGGTATTTTTTCCAATCAGACGGCTTGAAAACGGACCAGATCTAGTTGGAAAATAACCAAGTTGGCAACACTAGTTGAGAATAGGGTTACCAGATCCGAAAACTGAGTAAGGAGGGCGATTGCGCTTGCACCCTTCGTGACGTCACTTATCCCGATTTTCACATTAGACAGCGTCAGTATTCCGACCAACCTGGCCACAACAATAATTTTCCCATATAACAGAGAAGCTAGAAAAATCAGAAACAGAACAAGTTCTGGGAATTTCGACAACTATTGGTGAATGCTTGTGTTAAAAAAACAGAAAAACACTCATATCATTGAAGACATATATGTTTCAAAGTGGGGAAAAATATTTTCCGGAAAAAAAGAAAATAAATTTCGGAAACTTGAAAAGGAGGATAAAAGAATGAATTTTTTCCGGAACGTAGGAGGATGGTTGGTAACCATTGTTAAGAACCCCTGGAATAGGGAGTTGTTTTAAACGTAGGTGCTGCCAACTATTTCGCGTATAAGTAGTGACATTCACACTCATATTAATGAGGTGGTGACCATACGCCCCGTATTTTCCGGGACAGTCCCGGTATTCTTTCTTTTTCTGGCCGTCCGGACTTTTTGGCAAAAGTGTCCTGGTTTTTCCGTTTTTTACAAGACGCCTACTTAGATGCTTATTTTTTATTCAAGTCAAAGATTGAAATTATTTTTCAACTCATGAACTAAATTATGATAATTACAACTATAAATAAGAACGTTAATTTACCACATTTGTCTTGGTGAACGTTTTATTTGCGTGGAATTGATTTTAATCCACTGCAAATTGCAGTAACGCTTCGTTTCCCGCCATTGCGATTTTTCCCTAATTTGAGCAATATTTAGCAACTTTGTTCACTTTTTGGTGTCGTTTTTCACGATAACTGGCGATGTCCCGTATTCGGAATCCCAATTTCCCGTATTTTTTTTGAGGAAATATGGTCAACCTATATAGCAGAGAGTTCTGCCGTCCCGCCTTTACAAGCATACGTAGGGTGACCATACGTTCCGTATTTCCCGGGACAGTCCCGGTATTTTCTGTTTTTTTGGCCGTCCCGACTTTTTGGCAAAAGTGTCCCGGTTTTTCCCGTATTTTACACGAAAATTAAATTATTTTACGATAATTACAACTATATATGAGAATACTAATCTTTCACATTTGTCTTGAACGTTTGTTTTTCGTGGAAATTTTAATCCACTGCAATTTGCAGCGATGCATCATTTCCCGCCATTGTGATTTTTCCGTAATTTCAACAATATTTGGCAACTTTGTTTGGTTTTGGCGATAATTGGCGATGTCCCGTATTTTCCCGTATTTGGAATCTCAATGTCCCGTATTTTTCTCGAGGAAATATGGTCAGCCTAAGCATACGGCAAGGTGGGTTCGACCAGCACCTCCAAGAGATAGAAGGCCTCTACACTGTTTGCCATAAACATCATTCAGACTACCTAGCAAGTTTGACACATTTTGAAACACAGCATCCCATTGCGTCTCTTCTTATTTTGTGCGTAGAATCTTCCCGATTGGCTCACAAATACTGCATAGTGATTGAATGTGAGGGCATATAAATCGCCAATTCATTTCTTTTCTTCACAACGATGATACTGGCACGAGTAGAAATTTTTTCCCCTGAATATTCTGAGAGAAAATGGACTACTTACTGACGTCCCAAGCAGACTGCGGAGGCCTTCTATCTCCAGGAGGCTCTGGTTCGACCAGTACCTCCTGGAGTGCAACAGGTTACTTTAAAAAATCGTCAGAACTGAGCAAATACCCGAAACGATTAGAGAAACAGTAGGGCAAAAATGTTCGCGAGAATGTCCGTTGTTTCAGACATGTACATGCCTTTACAATGGTTTATCACTTCACTTATGCCAGTATATAAAGAATACCCGGGCAGCGCCGGGCATTTTTACTAGTAAATGAATAAAACTATGAAAAAATGGAAGCGTTTAAATAACAATAACAACAGGAAAATATCAGATAGTTATCTCACCCGCATTGATTGCCAGCATAAGGGATGCCACGATGGCGAAGAATCCTTGAACAGTGAAGAATTTCATGTTTGATAATGATAGTTTCCTGCTGAAGGAAAAATGTAATTTTTGCAGAGAAACTGATGCCAATTTATACTTTTGGTGGCACGTGTGCAGCTGTTTAAGTTACCTCTGCAGCATTCCGAAGGGAGGGGCGTCGTTTGATGTGATTATCGAACTATCACTCAAAAATATTTTTTTAGTTTGTTCAGGCCCGTTTACAACGTCATAAGGTCTAGATTGCACAGACATATCCGAAACGTGCTGATCCATTAGTGTGCAGAGTAGTGTTGGCCAATACGAATCAAGATGCGCGATTTACGCATTAAATTTTGATTTTACTCGTTTAAATTTTAAGTATTTTTTGTTCTTTTTTATAACATGGTCATTTTCTCATTAATAAAAGGCAAAATACTCAACTTTTCACAAAAATACTCCTTAAAATTGCCGAGAGAGAGAGGAATGAAATTATCCTTCGAAATTATATTATGGGATAACGCTGGTGACGAGCGCAGGCCATCAATACAATGGAACCTCGAATAACGAACATTTCCCGTTAACGGACACTTTTCTGATCCCTGGTCCCGCGGAATAGGGCTTTCATGTATTTCATTCCCCGTTAACGGACACTAACGATAGTGGACAGTAAAATCAGGCGTACTTTATTTTTTTTTATCGCAAGCCGAGAATTTATTATATTCAACGAAGATTATATTTAATCCCAAGCTCGTGTTGGTAAATATGATAAGTCGCCAATTGACTAGTTAATAATGTTAAATAACAGAAAAGAATAAGATTACTTCAGGGCCCCCAAAATGAAACCTGTAATTTTCCACATCAGGGCCCCAACTTGGAAGCTTGTCGCATATCCCCCTGTGATGGGGTACGAAACATTTTCATTTTTATCAATTTTAGAACGAATAAAATCCAGGCCACCACATCCAGTAGCGGGGACGCAATATGTAGATTTTTAGTGGGGGACTGGATTTATCTCGGGCTTCCGCTGTTGCAAATTCTACAATGTTGAACAACAGAAAAGAATGAGATTCATCCAGGGCCCCCAAAATGAAACCGGCAAACATGGGCCCCCCCCCCCCCCGACTTGGTAGCTTGTCGGTCATTCCCCGCTGCGATTGCTATGGAATATTTTCATTTGTATTCATTTTACCAACGAATAAAATCCAGGGCCCCCAACCAATTACCCGCTACACCAATTCGTATACTTTTAGTGGGGCCGCCGACTGGCTTTATCTCGGGCTACTGATCTTGTAAATTTTACAACAGAAAAGAATGATATTCCTCCAGGGCCCCCAAAATGTAACGGGGCCCCTGACTCGGAAGCTTATCGGGCATCCCCTCTGTGAGGGCCACAGCAAATGTTTATTTGTATTCGTTTTAAGAAGACTGTATTTTGAAGACTTCCTTATAAAGAAAATCTCCGCGTTGCCCAGGGTTTTCGACAGCACTGCCGCGGTACTCTGGTGTGCCATGAGAGGATTGTAGTTATACCACGACAATTTCTAAAAGAGTGCAAATATCATTTCATAACTTATAATTTTGTTTCAAGAATATTTATAGTATTTTTATCACAATTGAGTAATGAATTCTTTTCCCCGGAGTTAGTTTAATTAAATAATTAAAACTGTCCCTTTTTAAACGCTTGATTCAAGCGTGCCGCGAAAAGTTCAACCGTAGATCAAAGGACGCCACGGGGTAAGAACAGGCCCATCATTTGGGGGGAGGGGGGCCGGTCCCCCCTGGCTATTGAAAATACACTAAAAATGGTATATATATACATACATTGAGTACATGTGCAAACTTTGTCTCCCCCCTGGAAAAAGTTAAAATGACGGCCCTGGGTAAGAAAAGTTGACCATCTCATAGTCACTTTTTCTTCATCACACACCAACTCTTGCCACATCGCTATACTGCAATTTACTACCGTTAACGAGTTTGGTTGGAATGAAGGATCGATCGATAAATCAAATAAAAAATCCACAACGATCTTGAGGGTGTATCGACAGTTCCGCACGGTGCATTTCCGCGCATGGGGAATTTGGGGACGATTCCGCACAGCCCATTCCCGCACTTGCGAAAACAAAGGTCCTTCTTGTCTTTTTTTTTCTGTTTTTATTCCTGTCTCTTCCTCTTTTCTTCCCTACCATAAATGGCCTGAAGTTATAAGGGGGTTGCATCCTCATGAAATTGTGCCACTGAAATAATCTTTGACTCGTGCTTTTTCAACTAATTTCTCATAATTTAAATATATATATATATATATATAAAAGAAAACAACCTTTAATAGGTGAATACATCATCATTGTATATGTTAAAATATATATTCACTTAGATCAGAACAACAGAACTCCAAATCACAACGTTTCCTTCTAAGGCTTGCACAGTAGGCGCAGTAAAATATCTTACCTTTTTTCCTACGCAATGTACTACATGAAATTGATTCTTCAATAAATTCTACAATACGCAAAAGGGCGTAGGTGAATAATTCCCCCCCCCCCTGTTCACTATATAATCCCCCCCTTTCCCGTTCGAAGAGCCTTTATTCGCTTACCGCAATATCCATAGCATGTTTTCAAATTTGACACATGGACACATTTCTCTTCAAATCGAGATGAGTTCTATTTGAACCTCTAAAACTGAAAATTTCACTGATATTTTAGGGGTTTTGATTTGTTTGCAAAATTTTTACAATAGACTCCGGCGGTGCGCTAGTCCAGCCGGTCCAGTAATCCGGCGTTTTTAGGAGTGGTTTCTTCGTGCACAGATGAGGAAATCATGTCACTGCATGTCTTTGCAAAGAATTTTATATTATTTAAAAATGGATTTTTTCAATTAACTTTCGGTAATCCGGCACACTCCGGTTTGATATGTGTCGGATTAGCAAGAGTATTGTATTTCAATCCACAATATACAGTATATACAGGAAATATCTGCAAAAGTTCGAAATACATCCATTAACGAAACTTGAAAGGTTCGATAGTCGAAGACTTGATGCCGCGAGCACCAAGGATCGAGAACTCTTGAGCACCATGACGCTCGCGTGCGAAACATTGTAGATGGTTGCTGTACAGACAGTGTCGCACGCTTGTCACCATCACGTTTGTTGTAGATTTATAGTATTCGCTAGTGACAAAGGCCGAAATGGTCTTTAAAGCTTCAAGCACTTTTTCGCAGATGGGACTTTTAAAAATTGTTGTAAGCAGTTTTATCAGTTGTATACGATTCATGCAGACATAAGTAGGAATGATGAAGAAGTCACAATAGTTCCTATAGTTTTTGCTTTGCCTGAAAAGAAAAACCCGGAGGATTCTTATGCAAAGCTATTTACTGTTTTAAAAGAAGTCAGATGGAATCCTCAGTCAGTGACTGTAGATTTTGAAATTGCATCAATAAAGGCTCTAGAAAGACTCTTCCCACTAACCAAAATTTTCGGATGCAATTTCCATTTCAACCAATGTCTATGGCGGCAAGTACAGTCCTTAGGGCTGGTAAATTATTACAAGAGCAATGATGAAGTAAGATTACATGTGCGTATGTGTGCAGCATTAGCACATCTACCATTGGAAGATGTAGATAACGGGTGTCTATCCATCCAGGAAAACTCTTCTACAAACCCAAGAATTTTATAATTACTTTGTAAAAGAGTGGTTCGAAAATTTGGAGTTGAAAACAATATTTGGAATTGTAATAAAAAAAAACACAGAACAAACAACGTCTTAGAAGGATGGCATAAGAGATTCAAATCCATTATGGGTAAACCAAATCCAAAGATCAGAACGATGATTCTGGGTATAAAAGAGGAATCTAAATACAATGACTTCTACATGAGTCGAGCAAAAGTGGATTTAGAGGGCAAAAAAGATGCGCAAGGTACGCTAAACTGGACAGACGTATTTCATCACATTCTGCTTAATTATGCAAGCACGAAAGATATCAAAAAATGTTTGGAGTCTCTAGCTTATATTGCAAAATTGGAGTAAACTTTGCAACAAAAGTTTAGTATGTGTATTAACATGTATAACCGGGAAATAAAAAAATATTCAAAGAAAAAATGATCACAATACTTCATAGCTAATTAGATTTTATTAACCATGTTTCTCTTTTTCCCCCGAAATATTCTTCATGCTTTTTCATTATAGCACAGAATTATTTTTGAATTAATAAATGAAATTTATTGTATATATAAATTTTTTTTCTTAATTACAAAATATAAAATAATTATAAAAATAAAAATTATTTTTATTTCTATAATAAAAAAACAAAATATTTATATATATTGTGTTTTTTTTCTTTCTTTCTTAATAAACTATATTTTCTACATAAAAAAAATATTTTGCAGGCAAATTCGCACGCACGCGCGCGTTTATTATTTAAAAATTATTTCTTATTTGGAGCTCCGCTTTTTTTCCTGCATGATGTAAATGTGCTTTTGAAAAATTTTAAAACAAGGTTTTTTCAAACAAGAAAGTAAAAATTTTGCATTTCACACTATTTTCAATTATAATATTTATGTTGAGGATTCAAATTCATTTTACACGCTAAATCAATAAGTGTGATAAATTTTACGACGAACACCTCCGAACGATTTTTTCCAGAAGAAATGGGTGGAGGGACAAAACTGTTCATTTCAAGAAAGAAAAGGGTTTAAATATTTTGTAAACAATGATGATTCTTTATCAGCATAAATATTTAGATTTCAAATCGGTAAATTATTGATTTATTTTATGAGTTAATCCTGATGTCCTAAAATGTATATTCAACACGACTGATGTCCAGTTAGACGAAAAACTATTTTAGGAAGATTTGCTCTCTCTCTCCTGCCAACGACTGAGGTATCGTGTGGGCTGGATCAAAGAAAGCATAATAATTAACACACACGTGTACAACGTATTATATCTAATATTCATACACAGGTTAAGGTAAAAGTGAAAAATTCGGTAGTTAAACATACAAAGGCCACGACAGGCAAATTGCCCGAAGAGATGGCTGAAAACATTATGCCCATAAAAAATATGGATGTCAAATATAACTAAAATACCCAATATAAAAGCATATGTCACCAAAAAAAAAAAATAATAATACTGTATATAATACATTGCCCACATAAAAAGATTATGGTTGTCTTATTTAAGTATGAATAGCTTCTCGATCTATCCCACTATGTCTATTGTATTTCTTTTGTGTTAGAATTCACAACCCCGGAGGCAAGCTATTTCATTGGCAACCCTACTAGAGAAAAACTCCCTGTGTCACCACACAATCTGGAATTTTTCCTTAATAAACGATATTGCGTCCCCTTGCCGAAGCAGTTGACTGACGGAGTATTAATAACTCAAAATCCATCCTATCCATCCCAATGAAAATTTTATATAAACACTTTGATTATATACTCCCACCAACTGCGTTTCTCCAACGTAAACATATTCAAGAAATTAAGTCTTTTTTCATAGCTCAAGCCTTGTGTGCCAACAAGAGCACGCACAGTCTGTCTCTCTGTAGGTGTAGTGTCTAAAACCTTACGGCATACTCCAGTGCAGGACGAAATAAGACTCAGAAAAGCGAAGAATGACTCTAGGAGAACGCGAAGAGACCTTTTTGTAAAAGCAAATTCTGATCCATTATGCTTAACCATTTTGGTTAGTTTAATAGATTCTGTTCAAATACCAAGACTTCATCACATTTATCGGTGATTATGTATATTCCTCAGTTCGTAAGGTCGTATTGGTAAATACAATAAATCTTCAACGAATTAATTGAATTTACCAAAAATTATGCATTCGATCGGTAATGTTGGTTTTATTTGTGCATAATTATGTGTGTAAAGAAAATCTGTCGACACTTATTTTAATTTAATTTTCATGGAAAAATACGTGTCGTGGACGTATCGCAAACTAATAAACAGGTTAAATGAAAACAAGAGAAGTGATAATTTTTTTTACATTTATCAAATATACAGACTTCAATTAGGAATTATGGATAATCGCCGGTAAAATGATAAACACATTAAAATTCATTCAATTTACCGAGGCGATCAGTGATTATGCATAATCACAACTTTAGCAACTTCCCGTAACATTTATGGGTAAAAAATAGTTTGGAGTGAAACATTCCAAAAAAATTCGACAAAATCGAGTGATAAAAAAATTAAATTACACCAATGTAATGTGGATACAGCCCCTATACAACTCCTGTCCACTTCAGGAAAGCAATAAAAGAAAGTAGGGGTTAGAAAGAAAAAAAAGAAGATACTTGGGAAGGGGCTTGATTGTGCGGAAATGTGCACAAAATCTCCCCTATGCGGAAATGCACCGTGCGGATCTGCCGCCAGACCATCTTGAGGCTATTTCAAGTCCGTTGGAGAAAACATCTTGTTATCTGTATTCTTGTTCCAGTTCGAACCTGGGACCTGAGAATAATCTTCACGGTGGTAGGTGGGCATCTTAACGCCAAGCCTCTCCGGCGCAAAATCGCGGTATTCGTAGGAAAGTTTCACAGACAAAGTAAGTTCTTGTAAACTCGGTGAAAAATGGCAGTCGGGATGATTCTGTTGGAGAGGTACAGTACCCACAGTTTTTAACCGAACGATGGCGATATCTTGCGTTCTAAAAGATGTAGAGTGAAGCTGTTTCCACCGAAAATTATGGTTTGTGACTTTCTACCCGATTATGTGTAATTCGTCTTGATGAGGGGTCATCTACATATTTATTATTGTTCAAACTTCAAAATTTTCAATGCAAACTCTTATTTTTTTCCATCTTATCTGATTTATCGCATTGCACTTATTCTAAAAATAAAATTTCATCGCCGTAAGTATAAAAATGAGAGAGAGATATGAGTGAAAATGTGTTTGGGGACGCTCTCCACATTGAGAAACTGAATTTCTCAAGGTTGATTGCAGGGGGAAAGAACACAAACCAAACAAGTTTCGAAAGATAAATAATGCATATGCTACGCGAGTGCTTGAATTTAGTGCTGCTAAAAAATAAGTAGTTTTTATTTTATGGAGGGGAAAAACAAACTTTTTTTCATTACTCTTCATTTTAGTGACTTTCTATCCGTGATTGAACGAATATTTATACCATAATTATTTCAAACGATGTGTCACAAAGCAATTGGTTGTGACGACAATTTCATCAATGCAGAAAAAGAAATATAAGAATTTTCCGTTGAACATTATTTATTTATTATTTTATATTATAATTTTGTTTCATTTCGCAATTCCTCAATTTTTCATGCTAAAAAAATACGGATAAAACGAAATCCCGTGGTTTTAGCAGATTCGACTCCACCAATAGCCACTACCCTAAACTTGGCGCACACTAAGATGATTTACGCTATTGGGACAATCGTTATTTATTGATTATTATCTGCATAAATATTAACATCAATCTAATTGTATGGTATTAATTTGTGAATTCTTTTCACGTTATTATATTTACCATTTCAGCTCATGAATGTTGTCTAAGGAATGAAACGAATTTCTGAAATAGTGAAAAATTTCAAAATTTCGTTGTTTATTTGTTTACTCGAATTAAAAAAAAAAAAATTTTTGAAAAAAAAAAAATTGGATGCTTATTTATCGTATCACCGTATACTTGCAACATTACCCATTTCAGTAAAGTTATGATCTTCATATTTACACATCTTCGCATAATTTTTCACGAGAAAATTTTCAATGAGTTTCAAATTTATGTCTAGTATATGGTCCCTAAAAGTGGTCATTTTCATATAATCGCTCATATCTCGCGAAATAGGTCAGATTGGAATGAAAATTAATTCTGTTGGGTTTTGCTGATTATAATGAACGACTATGCTGATTCGAATGAAGTAAAAATTAATGTATGTTTCTATTCATTTCATTCCGTGCACCGCCCAGGCTCTATCGACCATTGTCAATTTTAGCCAATTTTGTTCCGAATGAGGGGGCTGGGCGACGTCCGATGCTTTATTATGCATATAAAAATATAAAATACATGAACATTGAATATAAAAACACATTAAAAAAAAGTATATACAGATTTAAATATTTCTAATATACAATATACAATTTATTCCGATGAGCTCTTCTGATGTCTTTTTTAGCTTTATTGAGCTTGAGCCCTTTGTTTTTCTGTGTGGCCAAGCGCCAGGTCCTGAACCACGTTTTCCCTCATTCGCTTGTTGGCTCGGGTGAGCATCCGCCGTGGCCAGGTCCTGGACCACACGTCTTTTCTTGTTGGCTTGTTGGCTCTATGCTTCTATTCACAAATTGTTAAAATATGTTTTAATAATTCATAACTCATATTTTAAAAAAAGCCGAATTCAAAATGAGTAACAAAATTATGTTTGGCCCGTCAGAATCTATCATGTAAAATAAAAGTTAATGAGATACCTATATTATTTCAGCAATTATGCTCAAAAATAAGATGTTTCTGTTTAACATTACATCACTCGTTTTTCAATAATTTATATTTCACTAACTGTTCGTTCGAAATTGATAAACTTTGGTATTTCGGCATTTCTTGAGATTTTAAATCCAACCATTGAAGAAAAAACTTTCAAAAGTTGTACTTTCAAAAGTTGAATCTTTGTTCAACATCTACTGTAGATGGCCCCTTAAGAAAAAAATTAACTTAGTACACTTATGGAAGATCTTAAACGAAGAAGAATGCTACCTTTCATTTTTTTTTACAACAAATACAACCCAAGATATCGCCATCGTTCGGTCAAAAGTTGTGGAAACTGTACATACAAATGCAGATACAAGGGCACAACAGGCAAAATGCCCAATGAGGTGGCTGAAAAAAAGATGACCATAACATATACGGATGTCATACATTTCTAAAATACAGCAATCTCTAATTTAAAATGCAATTATAAAAACCTACCTATTATATACCTACTTGATAAAATATAATACAATGCCCATAAAAAATATTTATGATTGTCTTATCTAAAGCCCCGTTCACATGTGCAATAAAACATCCCGGGAAGTTCCCGGTAACGGGGTTTTTCGCTGCAAACCATTCATATGACGTTTAGTTTATGCCGGTAATCCCCCTCTTCTTTCCGGAAGTCGTCACTGGTTACGTGGGTTGAACGGAAGTGGTCGATTCAAGATGGCTGACGAAGGAGCTTACAGTAGTTTTTGCGGAGCAAAGGTCGGTGTCGACCACCAATCCACCCCAAGGAAGATGGGCTTTTTCTGTGATGAGCTTCTCTCCCACTTTTTTTTTTCCCCTACGAGGGGAGAAAGTTGCCATGCCGGTAATTATCACACCAGAGCGACCCCCAATCTTGCACATGTGAACGGGGCGTAAGTATAGTAGCTTCTCGATTTACTCCAAAATGTTTATTGAATTTATTTTCAAACGTTTCAATTGTGTCAGAATTTACTTTCCCCCAGCGGTAAACTATGGTAAGCTATTTCATTTATTAACAACCCTATTGGTGAAAAATTTCCTGTGACACCAAAACCTAAAATTGCCCCTTACTAATCGATACTGGTGTCCCCTTGTCGAAACAGTTGATTGACGGTGTATTAATAATTCATGGTCCATCCCGTTGAAAAATTCGAATACTTCGATCATATCCCCCTGCCCCTCCCCCTTCCTCCCTCCCTCCCTCCGACACCTGAGTTCATCCAATGTAAGCCGGGTAGTAGGGAACATCGGAAATGTTTGTTTTTTTGGTTTTTTTTTGCTGTTAATTTCTTTCCACCTTTTCATTTACCCTCTGGTCCTTTGTACACACAATACTATAACCTGTCTATAATGATACTGTGGGGATCTAAAAAAAATATTTGTATAGACAGGTTATCGTTATAGACAGTATGGCTAACACAGGTTTCACTGTACACGGCAAATACATGGCCGAAATTTGGTATTGCGGCGACTAACCACAGACTGTGGCCAACAGTCGCCAAACACGAAAACTGCACCAAAAATCCGGTGAATTAATTGTACGTTATCGAACACGATGACTTTACTCCTAACTGCCGGAGCAGAATGCTTAGCCTACCTGTTTTGTGTAATGTGAAATGCATACTATAAATGATGGAAAAACTAATAACATTTAATAACATATAAATCTTTTGTTTCATTAATCATGCGTCCAAGGAGTCTTGCAACTGTATTTAATAAAAAAATATATATACATAATATTTATATATATCTACTCTATAATGTAAAATCACAAACTCGAAAAGGGGCTGTTTCTAAGCAACCGAAATTAGTAACGATTTTATGTTACGTTTTTGAGTGACGGAAATCTGTTACGTTTTTGTGTTACGGAAGTCGGTTACGATTTCGGGTCAAGTATTCATTAAACTCTAGCATATATTAAGGCCCATTTGACCCATCGGGACCATGTTATGTGCATGTACCGAGAGGCTCCCACATACTACAGCAGGACCCTTAGGCTGGAATTTAGATGGCGAGCCCCCAAACCTGCTTCTCGGCGGCCCCTCTGTGGTTAATTTATAGTGTGAAAAATCAAAAAGTGATAAGAATCGTTCCGGCCCCGTCAGCCCTGCCATTGTGGGGGGTTATGCCGAGAGGTATGTATATGTATAATATATATATAAAACACCAGTGCTCCCAACACCCGGGTAGGGGTACCCGGGGGAATTGCACTTATATACCTGCATGGGAAGTTAAAAGGTTTCATTTCCAGGGGCCCTTGATCGATCTCATTGTTTTCTTTCCGTTTTAACGTTGAAAAATTTGCAACAGCGGAAGCCCGAGATAAAGCCAGTCTGGGGCCCCACTAAAAGTATGCGAATTGGTGTCCCGGGTAATTGGTTGGGGCCCCTGAATTTTATTCGCAGGTAAAACGAATACAAATCAAAATTTTTCACGGTACTCACAGCGGGGGATGACCGACAAGCTTCCAAGTCGGGGGCCCCATGTTTACAGGTTTCATTACGCCCACGATCTCACGATCAATGAGCTTATATCGCAAAAGCGACAGAGCCTGGGCGTGCTCGGTTCTATACTATACTATTACAGGTTTCATTTTGGGGGCCCTGGATGAATCTCAATCTTTTCTGTTGTAGAATTTGCAACAGCGAAAGCCCGAGACAGTCTGGGCCCAACTAAAAGTATTAGAATTGGTGTCCCGGGTATATAGTTGGGGGCCCTGGATTTTATTCGTTGGTAAAACGAATACAAATGAAAATTTTTCATGGTACGCGCAGCGGTGGAAGACTGACAAGTTTCCAAGTCGAGGGCCCGCATGTTACAGGTTTCATTTTTGGGGCCCTGGATGAATCTCATTCTTTTCTGTTGTAGAATTTGCAACAGCTGAAGCCCGAGATAAAGCCAGTCTGGATTCCCCCACTAAAACTCTGCGTATTGTGTTCCCGCTACTGGATGTGGGCCCTGTATTTTATTCGTTGTAAAATTGATAAAAATGAAATTTTCGTGCCCCTCACAGGGAGTTGTCAGACAAGCTTTCAGTTCAGGGCCCCATGAAAATGTTTGAGTTTCTAATTCGGGGCCCCTGGATGTATCTCATTAAATTTTTGTTGTTTAACATTGTTAATATGTATTGCTTCAATTAAAAATATACCAATAGCAAAAGTCAATTCTTTTGTATTTTAAATTCAATACTTTTTATGGAGGTGAACCATAGAGTGTTGAAACGTTTCCAAAGCAGCTTCCGGATGGTTGGTTATAGCTTCATACCATGGGTTCTCAAACTTCTTTTACCTTCGGCGCTATTTTATGTTATCAACGCTTATCCGTGGCTAACCAGAGTTTAGCAGTTTAACAAAGGATCTCTTCGATAAACCTTTGTCAGAGTGTCCACTTCGCAGCAATACAAAAATCACCACTCTTCCGCTGCTACCCCTGTCTGCGGCCACTTCCTTATAGAGAAGAATTATAAAAAAAAACAAGGTTTGTGCCTTATTTTTCTTTTAAATACATTTAGATCTCTTTGGATATAGCCTCAAAATATTTATACATCGGCATAAATACCTTTTCGGATCAATTGGATTTTCTGTTCATGTGTGACACTATCAGGTTGGATGCATTTGTAAATAGGATGACAAAGGCTAATGCTACATATATATGGCTGCTGCTAGCCCATAAGGCTCCTTTCACACGGAGCGGATGCGGACGCGGGTCCGCATACCCTTTCACACGAGCACTAAAGATGCGAGCGATACGCCCGCAATCTTTCTTACGGAATCCTAACTAAATTTGCTCACATAAAAATCCTCCAACTTCGAATTATCCAAAACATTCGAAAAAAAAAATTGAATTGAACAAGAAATTTCAACATTAAATTAGATCGGAAACCCATGGGAAGTTTGTAAAAGTTCAAATTATCCAGAATTCGAATTAATCATGTTCTACGGTATATTGCACTCATATATCTACTTGTCTACTGTACTGTCTTCCCCTTCTATTTCTTTTTCTTTCTTTCTTCTCTCTATTTCTTTCCCTTTAATCTTCCTTCTCCTAACTCGCAAACAAGGAAATCATTTTTTTTTTTCAGAATTATGGCCGATATATTTAAATACAGATCGTCCGAATTTGTTGCCGAAATTTTGTACAAGAAAAGGTTAAATGCGCAGTTTGGATTCACGATGAAAAATTCCCCCAACAACTTTGAGGTAAAGTGATCCTAAATTGCCTATGTGATTCAGAAGGAAGTGTTGTGATCTGAGGTTTTTTCTGTTTTTCTGGACTATGATCAGTAGAGCTCAGAGTTTTATGACCTAAATATATGAAACGTCGTTGCTGATCCGCTAAAAACTTGAAATTCAGGTTTTTCAACCTATAAGCAACGACGTTTCATCTTTAGGGCATAAATATCAGAGCCCTAACGATCAGTAATAAAATGAAGTCCACCTTTACGAGAAATCCATTTGCAGTTCAACTAGATAGTTGCTCTTTCAATGGGTCGCTGTTTTTATATACATGTATTTTGAATCCATATTTTTGTGGACATCCCTTTTCAGCCACTTCGTTGGGCACTTTGGCTTTCTGACATTTGTGTTTGCATTAAGAACAATGTACAGTATTATGGCGTCGTCATTTTGGAATACGCCATCGTCATCAGAAAAGAAAATACCTAGTGACCAGTAAAGATGCATGTTGAAATACATGACTTCATTTGACGTATTTAATTTGATGCTTTGTGTATTTACTGAGCATATGCTTCTTGATAACTCAAATGAAATTATCATAAAACCTCACATTTTAATCAGGGCCATCTTAAGAGCATCATGGGTCCCCGGGCCATGCTCGGGTGGGCCCATGCGTTAAGACGGTACTGATTTTAATACGTTCAAGTGTACTCTCAATTTTTTTTACGAGTTTACTTTCGTCATGGATTTGAACACATATTATTTGATTTCCTCTGGCGTTTGCTGCACTATTTTTAGACATACGAGACAATGACATGACACATAACCAAACAATGGCAGCGCTATACAAGGTGGTAAGTGTCCACCACCCAATAATAACACACGTGATTCCTTGTGAAAAACTAATACTGAAAAGTGTTTTCAGTTTTCTGATTTGACCAATAATTAATGAGTTATGACGGGTTAAAAGTCTTATTACGTTTTGAATCTTTAACGTCGCTTTATAATCCTGTCAAATTCACCGAACGAACACCAAACAGTAAACTCGGTGTCTTTGAAGGTGTTAGTAATGCATTAACACTGAGACAAATCGAAGAAAGCAAAATTACAAGTTTTTCCCTTTTTGCGTGTGTGTGCGCGCATTTCAAATTTTTACGCGGTTGTTATTACGATGTTCTTAGATTGTAGTTTTTGAGTTCATGTAGTTTTGAGGTATGAAAAAAAAATACTGCCCCAAAAATTCTGAAATTTTGCAGAAATTTGTACTCGCCATGTGTTAGTAAAATGAACCTCAGATTTAGGAATTAACAGAAGTATTTTTTTTAATGTTTAATTCAGATTTTTTAAATTTATACATTTTAAACTTTGAGAATTCATAAAATTCTAACAAATGGTCAGGTATTGAAATTCGAGGTTAATTTCACTATCGCATACCGAATAAATATGCCTACTATTGGAAAGAAATTCGGATTAACTCTATTTGACGAATAAATGTGGTTACCTTGCCTTAATCTAACCACACGTGAGAAGAAAGAAGAAGGGGAAAAAAGTAGAAGATATAAGAGAGGAATAAAAACAAATAAAAGGAAAACAGTGTAATAGATAAGAGGCCATTCAAGTATTACGTAAGCAGATTTTCAGCCATTTTTGACCCCCTCCCCCCTTTTCAGCAAAACACTAACCCCCCCCCCCCTTTCAGAAGTTTAGAATATTTCATATCTTCAAAAAGGGGTGGTTGATGACGTAAGCACCCTTTAAACCTCCCTTTCCCCTCCTTGTCATAAAAAGTCAGCAAATCCAAACCCCCCCCCCCCACGATGCTGACGTAATACTTTAATGACCCCTAAGCAGATAACAGAGAGTGAGAGTAGGTACCAAGTAGATTTCTCTTCCCTCTATCTCATCCTCCTGTTCTCTTACTCTATCTGTATATTTTTACAATGAGTTTGTAAATTTCTATAGTTAAACCATGTTAGCCTGCCAGGGCTTTTTGCAATATCCCGCATACTCGTGAATAGTTTAAAAATTCATAAAAATTGAAGGAATCGGTACATTTGAATGCGGTTTGCGAAAAAATTGTGCTTAAGAAGAGCACGGTCTTGGTACAGGAAAAAGAAAAGGTAGCATTTTTGACGAAAGCATATCACTGGGAATAGGCAAATCAGAAGCAGGTAACCTGCAAGGTGTACAATTAACGGCTCGTTTCTGAATTTCCCCTGCTACCGGTGCTTACATAAGGTTTTCATTGTGATGTTGACATCTGTGGATAAAGCACTATTGGTGAAGTTGTTTTTCCTCATCCTCGAATCGCCGGTAGAAGTTTCACGGATTTTTCGGACACAAGAGGATGAAGAAAGGTTCAGCTACAATCACTCTTCTCGGACTTCCATGCAGAGTCCTCTATCGACACAAAATTTGAAAACTTTTCTTTTGCATAAAAATAAAATCTCTCTCCGTGAAATTTTCGCAAACCGCATTCAAATATACAAGATCCTTCAGTTCTTATGAACACAGTGGGACACCCCGCTAATATGCTTGCCTAATAGTGGTCAAAGTTTCTCTGATTCCGATCGATCTGTTCCGCTAATAACTGTGTTAATAAGCAGAAAATAAGCAGTCAGCTAATGGAAATTCAACACGTCGAGAAATAGCGATTTTTTTAATGAATTTTTATCGTTTCTGTTGCATGATCCATATAAAACACCTGCAAAGAACTCATACAAAAATCCACGCGTGCGATCGCAGATCATCTCAAACTTGTATTTGATTTCGTATTCAGTTAGTAATGAGGATTCGTGTTTTTCAGTATTGTTCCACCTTGTCTTTGACAAATATCATGCCAATCACATTTCGCTGGTAGAATTTCGATCTTTTCTCTCATTGGTTCGTTTCGAAACAGTCGTCTAAATTTCAGATGGCCACGTGCTGGCGTGTTAGGAGCATCGCGATGAACTGAAAATACAATGTTGTGCAATAACGCCGTGGGGTAAGACACGCAGTTAACCGAGGTGCAGGTGCACTTGAAAAAAAATCGATTTGTACCATGGCCATATGGTAGCGATTCTTATTATCAACTGATAGCCAATTAAAAAAAAATCGTTATGAAGTGATCCATAAATTTCTTGCATATTATTGCTCCGGTTCATATAAAAAAAATAGATTATTATGCGGATTTTATAAAATAATATTATTTTTCAATTTATGAATTTTGCTTCCACTTGAGTTATTCAGGGTGTTGCAAAAACAGAAACTCAAAAAGAATAGAAATTCTGCGGTTTGTTTTAAGAATTTAAGTAAAATATGGAAAAATATTGTGGGGGGGGGGGAAAAAGGAAATTGTGATCCTATTTCTAACATTTTTTCCCCGATTATAAAATGATAATCGGAAAAATTTAATTTGGAAATTTCATGTGAACCCTCAGTCGAAAAAAATATCTTAATTAGTGAAATTTTCCCTTTTTTCTCACTCAATTACAATGAAATTCGTAACATTTGAAAAAGAAAAAATTATCGAAGGAATGAAATTTATGATTTTTGCAATTTTTACGAACTAAAATGATTAAACGTCAAAAAAAGTATTAGAGATGGTCGTAAAAAAAAAAAAGTTAAGTACAAGGTCCGGGGATCGGGCAGGCCATAGATAAAGGAAGTGCCGGCTGATAACAGTTCTTCTGTAAAATGTGTTTTACGAATATTCTTAACACACACTGCAATGTGTGGAGGAGCTTCGTCTTGCATAAAGAAGGTGTCTGCAAGGCAGTGACGTGCTTCCAGAGCCGTAAGAATTTCGTTCTGTAGCAGCAATGCATATCGCTTCCCGGTGATCGAACATGTCACTGGAAGTACGTAACTCTTCGCAGAAGTAGGGACCGAGAATAAATGATACAGGGTGTGTAAATCCACACCATACCGTCACATTTTGTGAATGCAACGGAACCTCTAATATAGCTTGCGGATTCTCTGTTTCCCAAATTCGATAGTTGGGAGTATTGACTGCACTATCAAAGTGAAAATGCGCTTTGTCTGACAAGTGGATATTCCAAGGCCATTCATTCTGAATCGACCTCAACGCGAGCTAGAAACATCAGTGAGAACCAGAGTCCAGCGTCATAATCACGTGGAAGCAACCGCTGCACAAGTGAACGTTTTTATGGATAATAGCGGGGGATAATCCACATGATCTTATGGACAGTTGAACGTGGCGTATCCAACGCCTGTGCTACACGCCTGACACCAGTGCTACCACGAGAATTTGAAGCTCTGCCCTCTTCCACCTGAAGCGAAACCTCCTGTACTGCGTCTCTAGAAACTTGATTTCTTCCTCTTCCAGGACGAACAGCCAACGATCCTGTGGTTTCAAATTTCGTTATCATACTCCAAAGGTTTTTAACATTCGTTGGATCTTTTCGAATTCTCTTCCAAGTCCGCTATTTTCGTAGAGCAGTTACTGCGGAATTGCTGTTTTGGTAAAACAATTTGACCAAGTCATTGTGAGCAGCAAACACAGAGAAACAAGATCTCCGCCCGCGAATGTTTCTAGATCTTATAACATCTGCTGCGTGACGCCAAATAAATTTACATGTTTACTACAATATTCAAAGTGAAATCCCCTCTGGTGGCAACATGTGCAACTAATTTTTGCCCGACACAAATTCCCATCACTTCATGAAGTGCTACATGAAATTTCACACTTTTCTGATAACTGGTTTCACCTGTAGGCTACTTTAAAATATGATCTTTTAATCATGAACGCCCTATACACAGTGGTACGTCGTTCATACGACTTTCATATTTATACGTTCGGCTTCACCTAACGTTTTTTACGCTGGGTTCTTAAATAGTTCCTATATATTTTAATGTTATAGCATAATCACCAATCATCTCGATAAAAAAGTTCGATTAAATTCCACTAAAATTTCCTAGTTTTACCGGCGATTACGCATAGTTATCTCCCAAATAAAGATACTAAGTATGGGGAAATATTTAAACAAAAACTTCTCTTCATTAACTCAATTAATTATTTCTACCTGTACATGATGCGTGCACAACACGTATTTTGCAATGAAACTTAAAATAAGTGTGAAGAGGATAAGAAAATTTTCATAACAACATTATCAGTCTCGTAATGTTGGCTTTTCGCCACACGTATCAACATACAAAACCAACATTGCTATTCGAATTCAACAACACGAGATTGGGAGGGCGCTATCGAGTGCCCTCTAATGACAGTGAAGTACATTAAAGCCCTATTCCACCGGACTAAGGATCAGAAGAATGCCCATTAACGGGAGGTTCTCCTTTACTTCACACGACATGAAAGAGATGTTTCCATTGGAAAAGCGCACGAACACATATATGATGCGTTAAACGAAATCAATAAATGAAGCTGTCATGTTTCCCGAGTCACTCATATTTACTCACCGCAATCAATTACTATCGGGAACATCACTGCCGTACCCTCTTAAGTTATATTTCTATGGCTTTCAGAAGCTGAATGATTCTTTGTTTGATCCGACTGACAGTTTTTTTTGTTTGTCTCATCACATTGAATGAAGCATAGAAATGATTAGTTGGAAATCGGTAAAATCAACATACAGCAATGTTTTTCCTCACACAAGACAATTTCAATATTTCTAATTAAACTGTCAGTTCAATGATTGAATAGCATTCGACGAACTATCCTATACACCTATGGATATCTAAAAACCATTTTGCTATCTAGAATGAAGAGTCGCGTCGGAATTATACCTTTCCCGCTCGGCTAAAAGCGATTCCAACTATGATTATCTTTTGCTAGCATTAAACGTTCTAGGCGTGGACTCAAAATCTGCAGGACGTCGATGCAGTTTGTTTGCGATCACTTTCCATGTAGCCGCTATATACTTCACAACTTTGTCGTCAGTCACTATTTTCACCATGACGGAACACAAAAAATTCACGATTCTTCTCTCGAAAACAGGATTTTCTTCGATGGTGTTGTGGCATTTGCTGGTTTCTCAAAGAAGCAACGTTGTCACGGCACTGACAGAATTTCGACCAAAGATTCGTGAAAGCAAGAAACAGAAATTTTTCTGTAAGCTGTGCTTGGTTGTTATTTTGGCTGCCAACCTCATCAGTCAGGTGAGAATGTTTGTCGCATTTCTCTTGGACACTAACGTAAAAGAAGCGCCTAACAAATACCTTTTGCTTGGTCTGGATGTCAAAAATTTCCCTTTTCCATCACCAACAGTCCTCGCGTTTTTCGGTAGTTTGACACTCTACGCGATCAGTACTGCCTTTCCGTCCATCGCGGCTCTGCTGATCTGCATTCTGCTGCTGAATGTGTGTTCTGCCGTCGATGAATTCAAGAGGCGGATTCAACTGCGACTCACAACGGATTTTATAACTTCGTCTATGTTATCAGCAGAAATACGGAGATACAGAATGATAGAATCGTGTGCAAGGAGAGTTCAGGAAGCGATATCCCTACCATCGCTTCTTCTGATGGCTACGTCTTTTTCGTACATTTTCTTCGGGATTTTAATGTGTCTCAAAATGCCGGAATTGTTAGAAGAAGTTGGTGCAGTGACCTACTCGATTATGGCATCTTTCAATTCGATTTCCACCGTTGTTGGCATCGTATTATGCGCCTCTAAAGCGACGATATTGTCGGGAGAAACTCTTACTATTTTTGAAGATAATTTTGCCGCTGTGGTGGTCGAGCGGTTATAGTGACGGACTCGCGATGCGACGATCCGGGTTCGAACCCCACAGTGGTGGTCGGCGGAAGTTGGTTTTCTGTGGTTCCCAACTTCAAGGCGCAAATGCGAGCCGATCTCCCCGTTAAAAAGTCTCGCCACAGAGAGCAACAGTCCTACAACGATAAATCATTCAATCATAACACTTCACTCATAGTTAGAAAAACTGGTGGCAGATGGCAGTACTACACATAACAAGCATTACGGAGAAACATCAAAAACTTCGTCAGGTTTCACCACACGTAGACGCACATTCCCGCATGTACCGATTCGTTGGGGGGTTCCGCGGGGGGGGGTGTGGTGTGGTGTAGCAGTAGTAGGTAGGACCTCCAAAAAAATGGCTCGGGGATCCATGATGTTCTTAAGTCAGCCACCTCGTCGGGCAATTTGCCTGTTGTGGCGTTGTATTTGTATTTGTATAAATATGAAGCGATTCTCACGAAAGACATAAAACTCGAGAATGACGGGATAAATATGTTGAAACTGATGGCTAGGAAGAAGCCAATAACTTTTTCGGCTGCGAATGTCTTCAATTTCAAAATGGGACTGATTCTCACTTTGTGTGGCGCACTCTTCACTTACGGAGTTTTAGCTGCGAATATCTGAGTTTCAATCTACAAATGCGACAAAAATGAGGCTTCTTGAATGCACAGTAATAGTCTGTTATAACGACAATTCCCAATCAACAACTAAACTATCGTTATAACGGACTTCTCTATCATTCGATAAGTGAATTTCCGTGTTTTGCTCTGTCAGGTTTATAATATTGTAGAAAATCGTTACTTACATTTTTTTTTAGATTAAATTAGATTTATAAATTGTATTTGGGGTGGTCTGACTATGACAATAAGGGGGTACAATAACAAAGAATTACATTTGCATCTATAAATACAAAAAGAACATCGGGAAAATTGAAAAAAAAAAAAAAAAAAAACATAACAACCCGCGAGATGAAGGGGGAAAAATAATCGCACAAACTTCATTCATAAATTTGCAGCATATCTAAGAATAGTTGCACATCTCGAAAGAAATTAAATAATCTGTAGATAAAAAGTTAAGTTCACAATCACAAGTGAAATTATCGTTATAACGGACCTCTCGTTATAATCGTATTTCCATGTTTTGGTCTGTCAGGTTCATAAAATTGTAGAAAATTGTTACTTCATCTACATTAAAACATCTTTTAGATCGTTTCGTTCTAATATTAATTAATGAAAATAATTGATGTCTTGGAATTTAAATTTTTTGTATCACAGCAATTAATTCTATGCAAAACATAATTATTAACTCTTTTACGGTTACGGACGAAATTAATGTAATTCGTCATATGGTGAAACGTATTATAGATGAAATAATGCCATGCCAGTGGAATAAGTTCAATGCAGTTCTTTGTGATTCCTTTCCACACCATCGCGGAGCTATATTGTAATCCTATGAACCGAAGTTGTTTCTCCCCATTTTTTCCATATTTCTGTTAATTATTTTTTCCCAAATATAATGTATCTTTCTTCTATATACATGTAAAAGCGAAAGAGAACACGTAGGTTGACGTGAAAAGAAGAGATTACCGTATACTCCCCATAATCTACTTATCTATATTATACTGTTTTTCCTTTTTCCTTCGCTTTCTTCTTCGTTATCTTAACGTGTGGTTAGGTTAGAACAAGATTACCAGATTTATCGCTGATTCTTCAAGTACCGATCATCGAAACTTGCCAAAAGCGTGTACTTCAGGGGTTGATTCTTAACCTCTTAATCTCATTTATTATATCGCTGCTCATTTCCATGGCTGTATGGAGTCGTTAACATTTTCCCGGTGGACTCGCAGAACACAACTATACCGGATACGCAGGACTTATCGCCATAGGAGCTGTCGGACTAAGACACAACCTGCTGCACCCAGGAAGATACAGATACCTGCTACAGATACCTATACGCAGGTATGTGACTCTAAAATCAATTCAAACATACAACTATACCTTTAGAATGTCTAGTGAACAAGCTGAAACATCTGCTAAACTCCTTTCAGACTATGAAAAAGTTACACAATGGCTACCAACTAACAAGGGAGTTCTGCAATCTCTACCCTACACCTGGGACCAGTACAGAACCAAGAGACTCGTGCAATGGTCAGCATACTTCAAAAACTGCAACTGCGACATATACCGATACGTCACTGATCCTAACAACAAGCTGGTCGGCAGTACATCACTACAAACAGTCTACAGACACTCTAACCTTGTCATGCACGTACACCTGGGACAAAGACGGTGTACTACCTAAAGCTACTATTCAATACAACGACGAAGAAGGTATGTTCTCTAAATGGCAACCTAATTCCAAGAAATCATTCAAGTACACACACAGGATAACTCAAATCTCACTGGATAAATGACTCTCTAACAGATCTAAAGACTGGCAGCGAAAGAATCGACGGCATCATTGGAACTGTTGAGCACTTACTTACCTATGCCGAACGGACAAGCTGAACTATTAGACTCTGTGATCCTGCTAAAAACGTTAAAGCCACATACATGGCGTACCCCCGGTGGTTCCTATTACCTGACATGATATCCCCTGTCTTTTCAATTACTGACAGTGACTATAAAAAGACTAAATATGGTATCCAAACATTTATGCATATTTCTTTCAATGTTGAATTTTATATTAAATGGCTTGTATCTGAATACTCTTATAAACTATTGCTTTCGTGAAGAATAAAGATGAATATTTAATCAAGTACAATGACCTGTCTCTTCACTCACTAATTACCATGTAATTAACTTTTTTTTTCCCCAGCAGAAGAGGACATAGAAGCTGCTTCTTCATCTTTATTCTTCACGAAAGCAATAGTTTATAAGAGTACTCAGATACAAGCCATTTAGTATAAAATTCAAAATTGAAAGAAGTATGCATAAATGTTTGGATATCATATTTAGTCTTTTTATAGTCACTGTCAGTAATTGAAAAGATGTCATAGGTAATATCATGTCAGGTAATAGGAACCACCGGGGGTACGCCATGTATGTGGCTTTAACGTTTTTAGCAGGATCACAGAGTCTAATAGTTCAGCTTGTCCGTTCGGCATAGGTAAGTAAGTGCTCAACAGTTCCAATGATGCCGTCGATTCTTTCGCTGCCAGTCTTTAGATCTGTTAGAGAGTCATTTATCCAGTGAGATTTGAGTTATCCTGTGTGTGTACTTGAATGATTTCTTGGAATTAGGTTGCCATTTAGAGAACATACCTTCTTCGTCGTTGTATTGAATAGTAGCTTTAGGTAGTACACCGTCTTTGTCCCAGGTGTACGTGCATGACAAGGTTAGAGTGTCTGTAGACTGTTTGTAGTGATGTACTGCCGACCAGCTTGTTGTTAGGATCAGTGACGTATCGGTATATGTCGCAGTTGCAGTTTTTGAAGTATGCTGACCATTGCACGAGTCTCTTGGTTCTGTACTGGTCCCAGGTGTAGGGTAGAGATTGCAGAACTCCCTTGTCAATTGGTAGCCATTGTGTAACTTTTTCATAGTCTGAAAGGAGTTTAGCAGATGTTTCAGCTTGTTCAATAGACATTCCAAAGGTATAGTTGTATGTTTGAATGGATTTTAGAGTCACATACCTGCGTATAGGGATCTGTAGCCAGTAGATATTAGGATACCAATCGAACGGGTCCTGATTAGATTTGATGATAACGAGTCGTGCCTTGAACTGTACGAACCCTCCTTTTATGGGTACACGTAGAGGATATCGGACTATCACATATTTTCAAAAATTTCCGTAAAATTTCAGAATTTTGGCGACAGCAGTAGTTTTTTCAGTTTTACTGATGAACTCCAAAACTGAGAGAGAGAGAGAGAAATCTTAAAAAATTGTAATAATTAACAAACCGCGTAAGACTGAAAAGCACTCACACAACAAAACAGGAAAAAAAACTGGTTTTCTTTAACGATTTCTCAGGGTTATACCATCATTCAGTATAAGAAAACGCCAAATTATTCGTTCGGTGAATTTGTCAGGATTTTGAAGAAACGTCATCAATTTTTAAAGCATTATGACTCATTAATTATTGGTCAAATCAAAAATGGAGAACACTTTTGCATGTCAGTTTTTCACAAGGAATCTCGTGTGTAATTAATTATTGGGAATATTTATATTATTCGTGTACATACATATAGGCTACACGAAGATGAGTTTTAGAGCAAAATTGAAAAATATTCAGTTTTAACCATGTAAAAATTTATTTGGCAATACATAGCTATCTCTGAGTTCTTCATCGGAGGAAGGGGTACAACACAGAGAAATGGCTATAAAAAAGGCAAAAAAACGTTTCTGAATGCACCTAGACCAGAGACTTAAAACGAAAGTGCTTGTCCCCTATGTTTTCGCCAACGCAGCACATCAGCAGGTCTACAAACGAGATGAAAACGAGCAATCCAATCACACCGTAAATTCAAACTTTTCGGTTTGGATAATCTGTTTTCTATTCGTTACTTTTTCAAATCTGTCATCATTACATTAATTACCTGCATTTATTCATTCTTATAAACTATTATACTTATTATTTAATTTACTTTTCCGGCTGCTGTTAATATTTCATTTTGGCTCCTTTTTTTTATTAAATTTAAAAAAAACTAAAAAATGATGTTCTTTCAGAAATTTTGGTTTAATATTTAATTAATTGGTAAATTTGGTAATTTAAACATTTTCAGAAATTTGGGTAAAAGTTTCAATGAATTGTTAATTTATCAATTCTAGCCGGTACAAGAACATGCAGGGTGTCCTGTAAGTCCTAACTCGGCTTTTATCTCATCAACCGTTCCTCGTATAGAAATGGTTCCAATTTGAAGAAAAAAATGCTTAAATTGTGTTCATTTGCCAGTTCAGCCTTTCCCAGTTCTGAGCGTGAAAATGCAATGCGCCACAAAATAAAAAAAAATCTAAATTTTCATATGCACACCCTGTGCTGATAAACTCAATTGATGACGTGTCTGAGGCCAACAAAAATGTTTTCACGTTTCATAGTGGTATATTTGCGTTCAGAAATCGAAAAAGAAATGAGGACGAATACCTCTGAACTTTTACGGGGACAATGTTCTTTTCTCTCATTTATCCCGTTCTTTCTCAAACTCTCCCCCAGAATTCGCAATTAAAGCAAGCTGAAATTTTGAGTTCTAGGTCGAGAAAATAGAACCTTCCGCTTAGCTGAAGGAACAGATTTCCAGTTTCAGATCAAGATGTGACTTGAGGCATCACCCTGTTGACAACGCAAGCACGCTCAGACAACTCAGGCGGCATTTGAAGAGCCTGCGTCAAGTACGGATGTGAACTAAACATTATTTTCACATTGCTGACGTATCTGAACATAAGCTGAAATCATCATCACACTATTTTATAATGGGGAAAATTAAATTGAAATTAAATTTTTCCCACTATGAAATAGTGTAATGCTTTGCATCAGTCCGGAGTTGTGAGCGGTTCTATATCTATCTACCTAATTTCAATTTCCTGTCTCTATTCATGATTGACGTTTCGCGAAAATAACAGCCGCACAGTGTCTGACACACTGCCTATCCTTTTTTTATTGTATTTTGTTCATTCCTGTTGCGTGATCCATACAAAACACGTAAAGAAGTCGTAAAAAAATGTACCCATACGACCGCGAATCATCCAACTTGTTTCGATTTGATAAGCAACCAGCTGTCGGGATTCGATTTTTTGCAATATCGTTCCACCTTGTCTTTGACAAATATTATGTCGATCATTCGCTGGAAGAATTTTTGATTTTCTCTGATTGGTTCGTTTCGATATATTTACTTAAATTCCAGGTGGGCACGACAATGAACTGAAACTACAACGTCACTTCGTGGTAATACGCAGTTAACAAAGTGCACGTGCAGATTCAGAAGAAAAAGAAAAGTTTACGTGTATTACTATTAATAGCTATGTGGTAATTATTGATGTTATCATAATATCTAATGAAAACATTTCGTTATAAAACAATCCATAAATTTCTCACAAATACATATTATACAGGCCTGTATTATTTAGTTATTTTGTTTGAAGCCGAAGCCCGTGAGCAAAAATATAAACGCAGTTACATCAAACAAACGAAAAAAAAGTAGGAGATGAAAATTGAGATGAAAAAGAAAGAAAGAATGTATCGATTGGTATTAGGGACAATTCTAGGTTATGCTGTCGCAGGGAATTTTTCTGTGATGGGGGTTGTTAATAAATGGAATTGTCAAAAAAGGGTGTTTAACCTCCGGAGGTTGTAAATTCTAACAAAATTGACTCGTTTAAAAAGAAATACAATAAACATATTGGGGTAAATAGAGAATCTATCCATACTTAGATAAGACAAACATAAAAATATTTTATGGTTATTGTATTATATTTTACCAGATATACATTAGATAGGCTTCATAATTGCATTTTGATTGGGTTGCTCTATTTTAGAAATATATAGCATCCATATTTGTTATGGTCATCTATTTCTTAGTCACCTCGTTGGGCATTTTGCCTGATGTGGCCTTGTATTTGTATTTCATGCATTGTGCCGTGAAGCGCAGTAATCACTTCGGCATAATATCCAGAAAATACAGTATCTGTTACCTTAATGTATTGGACTAGAGGAAAAAAGCCGTCTATCGCTCTCTCCCCGTCCCACCTGGGGGCCATTTGCTGAAGTTTTAAGAGAAGCTACTAATGCATCTCGTGCAGCGCCTCACGCCACAGAGCGTGAAATAAAGGAGGCAGGGTCGTTTCTGCAGTGGTATAGATCAGCGATTCTCAACCGGTGCTCCGCGGAGCCCTTGGGGCTCCTTTTGCACTCTTCAGGGGCTCCGCTGCCACTCGAGGAAAATAAAAAAAAAGTAATTAAAAAATAATAATTATAAATATTTGTAAATAGTAAAAATAAATCAGTAACTTCCATGAATAATTAAAAAATTGGAAATACGGGGCTCCGCCACAGAATTTTTTTACTTAAAAAAGGCTCCGCGAGTCAAAAAAGGATGAGAACCACTGGTATAAATGGCAGCATGCTTGTCCGGTTTGCAACAGGGCCTGCATAATAACCAATCTTTTCGGTAAGTTTGATGAATTTATGACTCATACCGGTAATTATGCATCCCAACCAGTGTGGCTGGTAAATTTCATGGATGCAAAGAAATTACGCGTAATTATAATTTGATAAAATGATACGTAATGTCGGGGCACGATCGTAAAATTTGTTAAATTACAGTTCATTATATCGGGGTAAAATGATAAAATTTATTATATAGAAGTTCGTTATATAGAGATTCGAATTGTAGAATTCGTTAGATAGGAGTTTTTCGGACTGTGGTCTGATTGTATGTGCACAAGAACTTGTAAAAATTCGTTAAATAAAAAAAGAAAGTGTTAAATGAGAGTTCGTTACATCGGGGTATGATCGTGAGATTTTTTCAATAGGAATTCGTTATATCGCAGTCAAAGTTCTGAATTCATCAAATAGAAGTTATTTCGCAGATATTCGTAAAAATTCGTTAAATCAGAGTTCATTGTATCCTGTTTATACTGGCTTACACTTACGATCATAAAAAAAATAATTGTTTTCCCGCCAATGGCAACCGAATTATCATATTTACGAATACAGAATGGTAATTATGCATAATAAATGGCAAATGTAATGCATTTAGACCGACTTATTGTGTTTACCAACGATGCTTGGGTATTATGCATAGCCGCCGGTGCAAAGGATTATTTTTTAGCATTTATTAAATTTACCAATGACGCTTTGGTGTTCACATAACCGCCGGTAAAAGTCATAGATTTTGGGAACTTCATCATACTAAAATGTTCGGTGATTATGCATAATAACCAGATCTATGACTTTTACCGTAACATATGCGTATCTCGTTTACTGCTCACTCATAGACAGAAATGAATCATATCATGAATAACGAAAGTTAAATGCTAAATCAATTTTAATTTCATCTCATCGATTCGGATACAGTGACGACAGACTGAAAGAGATCCATATTATATTTTTGAAAGACATTCCACCACCCAAAAGCTTGTTGAAATTTCGAGGACATCCATTGGCTCGTCGAAATCTCTTCCAGTCTCGGTGCTTCTCGGGATTCAACCCTATTAACCCTATTGGAAATAAAAGTATGTTAATGAAGACTTTCTCCTGAGCAATTGCATGTTTTTTGGTATAGGGGCCGTTTAAGTATTACGTCATCATCGATGGGGGGGGGGTCCGATTTGCTGACTTTTGATGGCAAGGGGGGAGGGGGGGTTGGATAATGCTTACGTCATCAACCACCCTTTATGAAAATATCAGTTGGATTCAGAGGGGCAGAGCTGATGACGAAATTTTGCTGACAGGGGGGGGGGGTTCAAAAATGGCTAAAAACTTGCTTACGTAATACTTGAACGGCCCCATAGTTATGATTTAATTTCATTGGCTCTTACAAATCACAGATATTTGACGCTTTACACTACGCAGCATAGCAGAAGCCACTAAATCCCCATTATGTGTCTCTTTCTTAATTAACTACATTACGATCACGGACGAAATATTTCGCCGAAACATCAGTGGAATAAATTCAATCCAGTTCTCTGTGTTTTCTTTCTCTCTTTCTTTTATTTATTCTAAAAAAATTTCAGCAGTTCTGGAGAAACATTTCTTCTATTTATCCCGAAACCTTTCATTATTTCTCGAATTATATTTTTCATTTACTATAAAAACTCTCAATTCTAAAATCATTTCTTCCGTTTATTATGATTTTTCGTTCGCTCAATTAATTGATTTCCCCCTCTCTCACAGAAGAAAAACATCATGGGTAAAGGGCACTGATATTATTTCCGCCCCAGGCTTCGCGTCTGGTAAGGACAGCCCTGTGTTAAGACGACCCTGGTAGTGGAAATATCCGTCCGTTATGAATAACGTTTAGGTAAAAACGAAAATCCAAAGCATCAAATGTAGTTTTTCAAATATGTGAATCGAACTCCTCCAATGAAGCCGTGAAATGCATCACATTCAATTATGTGTGTTTCCCTATTTATCACCGCGCATGTAATTCTTGGGCATTTATAACGAACTGGAGCATGCTAGACAGTGTTTTGTGTGCATATGGGTGGATGTGGCGTGGTTAGCCTGCTTCTTGTTCTGCTTGCTGCTTTCCGTATTCATCATTCAAAGATCGAATTGTTTTTCCGTTAAGGAACGAGAAAATTTAGGTACAGGCAATCCCATGCACGATGCCACTGAGACGCACCAATCCATTTCTGTCTACATCTGCAGTTGTATAACTCCTGGGGAACCATATGTATATAAGTGTCTTATATATAACTATCGTTATATATTAGACTTTCTTTCTTTCATATCGAGCACAACTCTGGTCTATCACCATGGACAATTTGCTGCCAAATGAGCTGCACCAGATATGTATGTATGATGTATATAAACATGTATGACCTAACAGTGTTTCTCAGCGCATATCTATTGTTGTTGTTAGAGAATTCCATGTATCAGACAGGTTCTTCCTGATACTTCAATGTACAAAGTAGGCTATCGCCTGTAATTAAAGTTGGCGTGTTCTTAACAGAATTACTTGCCTATTATAAAGTTGGAATATGACTGCGCAGTTTTTTTGGTTGAAAATAGGTTATTATTATATAAGAGGTTATATGTAATGTTAAGTCAACGGAATGCTTTCGGTTCTTCGAAGTGTCTTATATAAATATTTTCACCCCCATTCCCCATGATATCTTAACAGGTCGAATTTCAAAAACCCCTTCCTGTTGAGTCTTTACATGAAAAATGAAACTATTGACGAAATTTCGTGTTTATAGCTAAAAAAAAACAAATTGAAGCTAATTGAAGGCATCAAAAATGTTCTACTCACTCCCTGATGATCGAATAAGAACAAAAGTACAATTAGAATCAATTCAATAGTGATTACTTATGTATAATATAGTACTGATGGATAATAAGTGATTTTCGTTGCTCATAAGGTATTGTAATGCCCGTGATACACAAATTAGCAAGTAACACGAAAGCATGTCTTTTTCGAGCATGGCAACCAATGACATTAATTGTAATATTTGCACGAATGTTATCAATAATCTCATTGGTTGCATATGCTAGAAAGTGGCATGCTTTCGTGCTACTTACGAAGAATCTCAAGGTGTCGTCCCCCAAAAAATTATGAAAAACTTTAAGGACATTCATCTCACCCAGAAACATTTAAAAAAAAAATTAGCGGCCGACTGCCATTATATATGAAAACCACAAAAATTACTGAAAATTATAACAGTAGGCTACTCATTGCCCTTCACGCTTCTTGGAAATTCCTAAGAAAAAAGCTTATTTTCAATTTCTTTTCCTTTCCTCAAGATTCTCTGTTTATAGAAACTACTTTTTTTGCTATGTCTGTTTTTTTTAACTCTTCCTTTATCTGTGCTGTACTTGATCATGTATTGATTAAATTACGTCACTCCAACATATTCGAGGTTTGCGGGGTTTTTGAATTCATTCTTCGTCGTAGAAATATTAATATTTACAATTGTTTTTCATTAACCCATAATAAATCCGCTGGATTTTTCATATTTTTGTGCATATTTAAATGAGCAGAATCATGGGTGATTTTTCCAAAAATCTTTGAAGACGTCACCATAGGAAGTTTTCTTGGTTATTTACACGTGTATTACGGGCTTATCTCAGCTTGAGTTCCTCAAAAAAAAAAAAAATAGTGAAGCATACGCGGGACAAATACAAAGTTATAGGTAGACCTGTTTGAGTAACAACGAGTCTTCCTATCCAGTGTTAAGTCGGTGGAACACTACAATGCAGAGTGAAGATAAATGTCTTTGTAATTAATCCCCAAAAAACAGTGAGGGTTTTTCACGTGAATACGTCTCCTAAGCCGGCACGATTTTTTGAGCGTCTCGAGAATAGGCTAGACTGTGAATCTAAATAACGTATCTACTGGACAGCACACATTCAAACACACACGCACTGTGAAGACAATGTCCAATATTTCTTTAGTAAGATAAAGTTTCAAATCTTCTAGTGATAGAAATTTGAACTCTAAAAAGCGGCATTGAATGGCACAAGTACATGGAATACAAAAATTGCCGTGTCATTGGAAATCTGTATAACTTGGAATTTCTGCCTGCTATAATCTCATATAATATGTTGTTGGATTCATCTTAGTAAGTTCTACACGAATGTAGTAAAATAAACGCCAATAAGGAATCAAGACGAAAATTCATACTCATCTTGACCGCGGTAGGGATCGGACGTGTTTTCCTATTGCTCCGCTCGCCAGCCAACAGCCGCAGTTTTTTCTGGAACCGTTGCCGAGGGATTAGCTGTGGCGTCAGGGCTCCATTTTGTGTTTTTTTCTGTTCTCGTCAGTTTTATTCTACGTGCTTATTTATTTATTTTTTGTTCATTGGTTTGTTTTAGTTCATTTGGTTGCGGTTTCTTTATTTTTCTATAGATTGTGTGTTCAATAATTCTCTCTAATTTGATTTTGGCCGCGGACGTTTAGAAGAACTACCATCGTCAGATTTGCGTGATGTTTTTTATTATATTCAAATTTTTAATTTTCCTTATGTATTTCGATCGACTTGAATTTTTGTTCCTCTCATTTCATTTTCATTTTACTTTCTCCAGGTTTTTGACCGTTGTTTCTTTGTCGATGGTCAATTTCTTTTCCTATGTGCTCACACAGGAGGGAATTTGGTTCTATTTGGTTTGGGCCGCTGAATTGGCATTTAATTTGGTTTCCCGCGATCCTGGTGTATTTCACACTTTTTGTGATATGTATTCGTGGGTTTGATTGGGCGAATAGTTATATATTTAGCGAACAGTATATATTCATTTTATTTACACCCCGTTTTTTTCAGTTCTTCCCGATTGACGCTATCAGAATTAAATTTAAAATACGTACTAATAAATACCAAGAGCTTGGGTAATGAGAAAGAGTTTTTAGTAACTATGATAGCTGGGGTGAGCCTGCACCTCGTACCCATTACATAATCCTGGGCAAACGCTGGGTATGAATGTTTCTTACACATCTCAAGATTCGGTACTTTTTTAAGAAATACATCTGATAGGAAAAGGGGTGGACTCTTAATATACGTGAAGTCATGTTTGAAGGCTAGAGAGTGTAACGTGTAGAGAAGTGACATTGAAACTATATGGGTTGAGCTTGAAAAGAAAAAGCATCATAAACTTATTGTTGGGGGTTTGCTATAACCCACGTTATAAATAACCAAATTGTATCTCTAAACCTTATGATGAAATTTCGTACATACGTAAGCATAAGGCGGTTGGCATATCAGGGGATTTCAATTACCCGAAAGGTTAGCGGGAATTCGCAAAGGTCGCGGTTGGAATCAGTGGGGGTAATAAGTCAATGGGAAGAATTTAGAATAAAGCTGTCTTCTGTTTGGCACGACGTCATATCCTTTGTTCGTAAGAAGCTTGTTTTTACATCGCGCTCCGCAGTTTCCCGGATAGCTTGCGTAATCTTTATCTTCGAAACAAAAGAGCATTTAGGGAGTATAAATTTGGACGAGGTGGCCTATCGTTTTTAATACAGGAAGGGCGTTGCACAAGGACTTTGCCAAATCCACACATGTTTTTGATAGGGTTGAAACTGTAATACGTTTGCTGCAGCAGCCTTACCAAGGTCCTTATGAAGTTTTGAAGTTTATGAAGTTTACTTTGAGTATCAATAATGAATCTAAGTGCATTTCTATTGATCGTTTAAAACATGCTAATTGGTTTAATTCTTTGGAGTTGAAAGAACATATATTTGCAATTCATCTCTGTGATGCCCCAGCCTCACCACAGGGCTTAGTCACAAGGTCCGGACGGAAAGTACCTTTTGTAATATCTTATCAAGCTTAACGTCCTTCGAACTCGTGGGGGAGTATTGTGGCGGTGCTGTCGGCAAGAGTACGCAGGTGTTGGCGCCCCTAATATCATAAATCTGCTAACACATCGTTTTCGTGAGCGCGCTTTTTCTGTACCTCACTTTCGCTGTTCGAGAGAGAAGGCTTTCGTTTCTTGGAGAATCAAGATGTGTTATTTTCTGTGTGTCCGTGTATAATCGTTTCTTTTTGTATGTGTAACGTGCCATGTGTTTCTTCGAATTAATAAACTTTGTATTAGCCGTTCTCTAGAATTTAAGTAATTATTGTGGAGTCAAATTTGAGCTACCTATGGAAAAATTACTGCTTCAATTTAAGTGTCAGTACACAACTTTCTACGCTAGTGATACGACCATAATGAAGACCATACTCCTTCCACAAAGCACGTCTCAGTTCAAATTGCACCGCGAAATAACCATTTTTCCCAAATTAATACTTACCACCTTTATTTAATAAATTATTCATAAATTATTATCGAATCTAGTGAGTTATATAAAATGAATCTCTTTACGGCTTATGCTGAGTTTAGTTGTTAACCGCGACTTTGCTCGCATGCATTTGATAATCTGAAAATTGCTCGACGATGATTTCCTCCATACAACATTTGAAGCCCTCGTGAGCCCCCTTGGGAGTTGAATTTTCACAAATCCGTCTTACGGCCGTATTCAGCAACACGGTGTATTGTAGTTTAAACGCTGTCAGTGAATACGGCCATTAGTGAGCCAAAGGGTTCAAATTTACCGATGATTATGTGTAATCCCCAACTCGTATTGGTAAATATAACAAATCCTCATCAAATTTTCTAAATTTTATTTATTTAAATTTCAGTCTAGGACGACGGATTCGATTAGTGATGTTGTTTATACATAAAAATGTATAAGCATTTAAAAACGTTTTTCTATTTTTCTTATACCGTTTTTTTATTCTCGTAACACTTCTTTTCATTTACCGTTTTTTAACATGTATAAGGAACCCTTCTAATCAACAATTTCGACCCCAAAAATATTAAGGGTTCCTATAAATAAACTTTTTAAAAATTGTTTTCCAAATATTGAGCCCAAAAAGCAGGAGTTTCTTATACACGTTAAAATACGGTAATTTAGTTTTTAAGACAAAATATGTGCAGTGCACCCATCGCCTACTGGAGAAACTGATAAGTGGTTGAATTTAATTGATATTTTCGCATGATTTCTTCCATAGTTATCAAACTTCTTACTCACCAACTTCAATCGGGTATTATGCATAATTAACGGTAAAAGTGACAAATGTAGAAAAATCTATGAAACCTACCAAAACGATTGGTGGTTAAGTCAACTCATTTAATGTTACCATCGACTGGTCAATTTTTTTTCTCCAGAATTTCAGACCAGGCGGAAAGGGAAGTGGGATGATGACGGCCAAAATGCTATATTATACAATAGTCTTGGATTTGAAACGTCTCGACATTTTGACAGATACCTCTAGCACAGGCAGTATGAGTTGGGGCAAAAAAGGAAATATAACGATCCACACTTCCTCTCGCTTTTAATGACTTGAGCCAACCTTCTGGTCAGTTTTATTACTTCGTTCGGAGCAGGGAGGAGGTTTTCTTTCTATGACCCTGAGAAGATTTTTCTGTTTTTTTAATCTTTCTGGGGTGTGTGTGTTTTTTTGCTAGAGTAATCAGCATTGAGTATTTGCATCCTATATTCTTCTGAATTCAATAGGTAACCCCTCCCTACCTCAGTACACGGCTTCTGCTGTTGGTGGGCAACCAATGGTAGTCTCAAAATGAATATTGCGGTTTTCTTCTGCCACATTGTTTCTAAGACTCTTTTTAATGTAATCTTGGGGCAAGCTGGGCCATGGATAGAATAGCATCTACCCTGACTTGGAGCAACATGGATTCATCTGGTAATTTCCAGGCCATTGGTCAAAGCGTGTAAATACTTTATGTGTGAGAACAAAACGCACACAGATACACTCATGGCAATGAAGAGTTAAATCGAAAAAAAAATTCCCTGGAAAAAAAAGTGATTCCGGAAACCACAGAGAGAGAAAAGAGGAACAAACAGACAAATTTTCTAACGCTTCGGAGTACTCTTAAACACCGCCAAAACGAGGGTGAATCGTAGCCCCATTCAAGACGTGTAATTCATATTTCATCCAACACGTGCACCATCCTGCTGTAGAATGAAATCACCTGATTCTTCTCCTAACTGAACTCGTAGAGTTGAGTCTGACGGCCTCGTGCCGCCATCTATCACAATCTTCATAAACTTCCAACTGTTATTTTTGATTTCCGATGAACAAGTTTGTACTTTGTTCAGTTTTCTTTCAATAGCCCTGCAAAGTTGGGATATTCATTACACCCTGTGTATATAAACGAAAACCACGAGTAGAATATCAAGGGCCGACTGTAGATGATAACATTTTCAATACAGCAAATTCATTTCCGTAAGGCTGGGATTACACTATAAAAGGTTGATAAAAGTTCTTTTATAACATTTGAAAAACCTAACCAATAAAGCTCATAGGCTTACAGGTTAGTTACATCCTGTCAAATGGAACCAATAAGATCATTGGTTAAATTTTTCAAGTTTTATAAAACAATTTTAATAAAACTTTTACAGTGTAAATCTGGCGTAATACAAAAAAGATTGCAGGTGTGAGGAGCCGTGTCAATTTACAGATTAAAATCCTTCAACTACAACACCATGAAGTTCCTTATATACTCAATTTGCCAAAAATGAACTATAAGCCGCACATTACCATATCACTTAGGTGTGGCCAGTAGCAAATTTATAGATCACTGAAATGAGCTGCGACCCATCTTCACATCGCTTATGTGACTAGCGGCAGAGTTCCAAAGCAATCCAGCGGCCCGTGACACATTTTCAAATAGCTTAAACGACTGCCGGCACAGTTCCAGACCATTTAAGTGACTCGCGGCTCGTTCCCGGATAACTTTAGTGACCTGCGGTAAATTTACAGATAATTTGAGTATCCCGAACCACAATTCTGGATTGAAGCAGCCCACGACACATTTAGATATCACTAAATTCAGCCATGGTTCAGTCCTACAACACCTATGTGGCTCGCGGCACATTACCAGATATGTTGAGCGACCCGCAATACATTACCATAGCTTCACGTTTGTAGCTCACTTAATTAACCCGCGATGGCAATTACAAATGATTTACAAATCAATCAAGCGACCCGAGACTCCTTTTCAAACCAATGAAGTGACTCGCACTTTCTAAAATGTCGATCACCTTTGGTTTAACGGAGAATGGGAAATCCATGAACATCTTTTTTGTTATATAACTATGGGAATTCGTATGAACATTCTATGGCTCACTCAATATTTGGATATGCACGGCAAATTAAATGGCAACAAAATACCCATCGTATCAACCTTCTTTTCTAATTTTTTAATCCGGGTCCTGTACAGAAATTTTCCTTTTGATCTCAGGAAGTTACGCCTTGACATAAAGGTTTGTATAAGTTCTGAGTTAGAATATGGTGAATATGAACTTTAGGGGTTTGATCAGAAGGCAGCACTTAAAGTTGAACTTTCGGGGTTTTTAAGATGGCTTCTGGGAGAAAATGCCTCCGGGAAAAGTGTGATTTATTACTTAAAATTTAGCAATAAAAGTCTGGAACAAAAATTATATGTGAAGATGAATATACCCTGCATCAACATGGTCGAAAAAAAATTCACCAAAATGAATTATTTCCTGACAAAAAAATAAGACATTGAAAAATAAAGATTTGCCGATATTTATGATTTCAGTGCATTCTTCGACAATCAGAAATGCAAAAAAAAACCTATTAAATGTCTAAAAAAAATTAATGCTAGGGGGGTCCGAAAAGATTTATAAAATCGCACCAAATTGAGAGAATCGGAAATAAAATTCAATGTAACAACTATTTCACTTTGCTGAGCAATGTTTTATCGGTTTATAGATAACAGGCAAAAATAGAAGAAAACTGTATATTTTACCCGCATCATTATTTTTTACCATTGTAACAGTAATTGAAAAATAGTTATTCATTAAATTGCTGTGTTATGCATAGTTCAAATGAAAGAATCAGTTTACATTCATTTTTGCAAAAAAAAGTAATTCGATTTCTTATTATGGGGAGCGAACCATGAACGAGTTAAGACGGCTTACTTGGTAAAATAATACCATTATTATTCATGAACATATAAAACGGGATGAAAATATTGAGTAAAATGCTTACTCCCTGCAAAAAGAAAAACACTTTCGTAAGTCTTCACTAATTTGTGAATATGCAGTAGACAGTACCGCCTTAACGCATGGGTCCACCCGATCCCAGCCAGGTGCCTCGAGTGCAGAAAAAGCCTTATGAAATCTAGTCAAATTTACGACAATAAGTATGTCTATTGGTTTGCAATTATTTCTAGCCAGGTAGGGTACCTCCTAGAAAAACCACTTTGCCTGATGGACTGTGATGCTGTTAAGACATACCGGCCCTAAGGGCTGTGCGCCAGGTGTGGGCGCACCAGGCCTCGCGCGCGCACTGGACATCCGAATTTCAATTCTGAAAGAAAACGATTTGTTTTATTTATTCTAAAAAAATTTCAGCAGTTCTGGAGAAACATTTCTTCTATTTATCCCGAAAAGTTTCATCATTTCTCGAATTATATTTTTCATTTATTATAAAAACTCTCAATTCTAAAATCATTTCTTCCGTTTATTATGATTTTTCGTTCGCTTAATTTTTGATTCCCCCTCTCTCACAGAAGAAAAACATCATGGGTAAAGGGCACTGATATTATTTCCGCCCCAGGCATCGCGTCTGGTAAGGACAGCCCTGTGTTAAGACGACCCTGGTAGTGGAAATATCCGTCCGTTATGAATAACGTTTACATAAAAACGAAAATCCAAAGCATCACATGTAGTTTTTCAAATATGTGAATCGTTTTTCCTCCAATGAAGCCGTGAAATGCATCACATTCAATTATGTGTGTTTCCCTATTTATCACCGCGCATGTGATTCTTGGGCATTTATAACGAACTGGAGCATGCTATACAGTGTTTTGTGTGCATATGTGTGGATGTGGCGTGGTTAGCCTGCTTCTTGTTCTGCTTGCTGCCTTCCGTATTCATCATTCAAAGATCGAATTGTTTTTCCGTTAAGTATCGTCTGTAATTAAAGTTGGCGTGTTCTTAACAGAATTACTTGCCTACTATAAAGTTGGGATATGACTGTTCAGTTTTTTTAGTTGAAAATCATGTAAAGAAGATGATGAATGGGGAATGAATTTTAATTATTTACGAAAAATTTTGATGATTGGCAAAAATAAGAAGGAAAAATTATGCTTCTTTCGACATAAATATTTCGTTATCATCAGATTCTTGCGCGAGCTAAACACTGATTGCAATACAAACAAACAAATACAACATAAGATGCAAAAAATATCTTACTCCCTGAAAGCAAAGGAAAAACATCTTGTCGTTAAAGAAATCTAATGACATTAAAAAACTTCAACCACAAAAACCACCAGATAATCAATAGGAACACCAAAGAGGATGGTTCTTTACCCGGGAATATCAAAAAGAATTTGCGGGATTTTCTCTTGTCATTCTTCTCTACGACAGTGCAAGAGACCACATACTGCTACATTAAAAACTGAAGGCGGATCGCTGGCCAGCTTTAGAACAATCCCCATAAAGTCCGGATCTTCATGCAATTATAATTTGTTTGGACCGCTTAAACAGGCATTAGCCCTTTAAGCGGTTTTTAAAATTTTTCTAATCCGCATTATATGTAACTGCCACAAAAAATGTAATTCACTAAACGTTTTAGAAATTCCCACCTATTTTCAAGAACTTTTTTTTTCTGATTGTGAAATGATAAATTTCCCTCCTCATCTCCAAAACGAAAACAAGATAATTGACTCCGCCCATCTGTTTTATTTCTCTCACTAAGATACAAAAAGACACCTATTTATTGATACGCAGATATTTATTTATACCCCTTTATTTTCAGTTGTTCTCGATTGACACTATCAGAATTCAAATTAAAATATGTACTAATAAATGCCCAGAGCTTTGGTATTAAGAAAGATTTTTTGGAAACTATGATAGCTCTGGGGAGCCTGCACCTCGTACCCATCACAGAATCTTGGGCAAACGCTGGGTATGAATGTTTCTTACACATCTCCAGATTCGGTACTATTTTAAGAAATAGATCTGATAGGAAAAAATGTGAACTCTTAATATACGTGATGTGATGCTTGAAGGTTAGAGAGTGTAACGTATAGAGACATTGAAACTATATGGGTTGAGCTTGAAAAGAAAAACCGTCATAAGCTTATTGTAGGGGGATTGCTATAAACCACGCAATAAATATCCAAATTGTATCTCTAAACCTCATGATGAAATTTCGTACATACGTAAGCATAAGGGGGTTGCCATATCAGGTGATTTCAATTACCCGGGTATCGATTTGGAGAAGCTTTCAGGAAGAGATCAATATGGAAGGAGACTTACTTAAGTTGGTGATCGATTTTTTTTTTTTGTTCCGGCATGTATCAGAAGCTAATATGGGTACTGCTATTTTTGATTTAAATCTCACTAGTTCTGAGAAACTTGCCAACAAGTTTTTTGGGGTACGTGTTTTCTTCCAGTGATTATCATGTCGTTAGTTTTCTCTGCAACTTTTCTTCGGGTAAGGTTGATAGCAAAAGAATGGTTCCTGGTTTTCGGAGAACTAACTTTGATATTTTGTGAGAAAGGTTAGCGGGAATTCGCAAAGGTCGCGGTTGGAATCAGTGGGGGTAATAAGTCAATGGGAAGAATTTAGAATAAAACTGTCTTCTGTCTGACGACGTCATATCCTTTGTTCATAAGAAGCATGTTTTTACATCGCGCTCCACAGTTTCCCGGATAGCTTGCGTAATCTTTATCTTCGAAACAAAAGAGCATTTAGGGAGTATAAATTTGGACGAGGTGGCCCATCGTTGTTAATATAGGAAGGGCGTTGCACAAGGACTTTGCCAAATCCACACATGTTTTTGAGAGGGTTGAAACTGTAAGACGTTTGCTGCAGCAGCCTTACCAAGGTCCTTATGAAGTTTTGAAGTTTATGAAGTTTACTTTGAGTATTAATAATGAATCTAAGTGCATTTCTATTGATCGTTTTAAACTTGCTATTTGGTTTAATTCTTTGGAGTTTAAAGAATATATATTTGCAATTCATCTCTGTGATGCCTCAGCCTCACCACAGGGCTTAGTCACGAGGTCCGGACGGAAAGTTCCTTTTGTAATATCTTATCAAGCTTAACGTCATTCGAACTCGTGGGGGAGTACTGTGGCGGTGCTGTCGGCAAGAGTACGCTGGTGTTGGCGCCCCTAATATCATAAATCTGCTATCACATCATTTTCGTTAGCGCGCTTTTTCTGTACCTCACTTTCGCTGTTCGAGAGAGAATGCTTTCGTTTCTTGGAGAGTCAAGATGTGTTATTTTCTGTGTGTCCGTGTATAATCGTTTCTTTTTGTATGAGAAGCTAAATGAGAAGTCAAATCTGTCCACACCTAATGCAGCCGTTAACGCGGCTGAGATTCCTGTCTCCTGTGATGATACAGATCAGGCAGTACAATCGGAGCAATGACTGTCTGTCAAACTGAACTCTCACGTCTCTACTAAAGATCGGCTACTTGTTTATTACCAAAATGTTCGAGGTCTTCGAACCAAAACCCATGACTTTTTTACTTCGGTTCTTTCCTGTAACTATGATATAATCTGCTTAAATGAATCATGGCTTCAAGACGACATTCCTAATTCGGAACTTTTTGACAATAGATGATACATTGTGTTTAGGCAAGATAGAAACCTTGTGCTCACAAACAAACGAACAGGAGGAGGATCTCTTATTGCAGTCAAAAATTCTCTATGTGCGAAAAGGATAATTCATGATGCGGCACCTGAAGAGTGTGTTTTTGTTGAAATTAAAAATGTCAGTTCCCGTGTAATTATTGGTGTAATATACATTCCTCCCGGCTCGTCCGTGGAGTTGTATCAGACATGTTTCTCTTTCATTGCCCACAATTGCGAATTCTCTGAATCTGACTGCATAATAGTTGGCGATTTTAATCTTCCGTCTTTAACTTGGATCAGTGGCGTACCTCAACACAGCTGTCTGCGAGATATCGAGCTTGAATTTTTATCATTTTTTAATTATCATGATTTTCAGCAACTGATATCTTCACCGAATTCAAATGGACATTACTTGGATCTTTGCCTTGCGAAGCTTCTTCGTGTCAATGTAGTAGTGACCACATGTGATGATCCATTAATTAGAGAAGACCTACATCACCCCAGTTTCGAGATTGATATTTTTTGTGTAAAAAATAGTTCTCGGGGTGTCGCTAGAAAGTACGTCAACAGTGAATACAACTTTCGTAAGGCGGACTTCTTCTTATTATATAATCTTCTGGATCAAACAGACTGGTCTTGCCTTCGAGCTCACTATAAAGTAGATGATGCTCTTACTTGCTTCTATAGTTTAATCTTCGCTGCATTTGACTCTGCTGTCCCTCGAAAAAGTGATTCCAAAAAATCTTTTCCTCATTGGTTCGACACTAATATAATCAAGGCAATACGCAAGAAAAATTCAATTAGAAATAAACTTCTATCTAGCAATGGTCAATTGCATCTTAACAATTTTCGTGACCAACGTAGACTCGTTAAATCCCTGATCCGAAGTGCACGGGACGCGTATTATCGCCGCATTGAAGATGATATTCATACGGACCCTTCTACTTTTGGAACTTTATGAAATCTCAACGACGAAAACTTACACCGAGTAACTTCAATTATGAAGGAATGAGTTTTTCGGAGGATGAGGAAATTGCAAACAAATTCGCAGAGTACTTCCAGTCTGTATTCTCTTCTCAGGTTCAAAGTACATCTTGGGAAGACTACAGTAGTGAACATCAGATAGCTAATAGACTTGATATTTTTGACATTGGTGAAATAACTGAAAGTGATGTTATCGGCGCTATACGGCATATGAAATCTGTCAAATCCATAGGCCCAGATGGTATCCCAGCCTTCATAATCAAAGCATGTGGAAATATTTTTTCAGAACCTCTCGTAATTCTCTTTAATCTCTCCTTGCGTAAAAATGTTTTCCCATCTTCTTGGAAGCTCGCAAATGTCATTCCGATTTTAAAAAGCGGTCTAGTATCTGAAGTCACCAACTATAGACCCATTTCTATTTTATCCACCGTCTCTAAACTCTTCGAGCACATCGTATATTGCAAATTGTACAACCATATCCGTCTTGAATTATCTCCATCTCAACATGGGTTTTTGCCGAATCGGTCTACTGAAACAAATCTTGTTCATCTCACTCACGATCTTGCTAAGTCAATCGACGCCAACAAGCAAACAGACGTGATTTACACGGATTTCACTAAGGCTTTCGACAAAATAAATCACCAGACACTACTTTGCAAACTCCGTTCTTTCAATGTGTCCGAGAACTCTATCAATTGGTTCACCAGCTACTTAAATTTGAGAACATCCCAAGTTGTATTTCATAACGGAATTTCAACAAAGTATGTTAGTGGATCAGGTGTTCCCCAGGGTTCGAATCTTGGACCATTGCTGTTCTTAATATTCGTGAATGACCTTCCTCGATGCTTCAGTGCATCAAAGTGTCTGATGTATGCTGACGACGTGAAAATTTATCGCGAAGTTGGGAGTCTGGAAGATTGCATGGCTCTACAAAGAGACCTACAGTCTCTCCATGATTGGTGTGGGGCTAATTTCTTCCAGCTTAATGTTCGAAAATGCCACGTCATCAGCTATACAAGAAAATTGTCATCGACCGAATTCGACTACACCATTGATGCTGTTTCGATCAGCCGTGTTTCCGTAATCAAAGACCTTGGTATTTTCTTTGACTCCAAGCTTGCATTTACCGATCACATATATGATCTCACCAATAAATGCTTAAAACTGCTAGGATTTGTTGTGAGGAGCAGCAATAATTTCAAATCAATCACAACAATCGCGACACTTTTCAGGACTTACGTGCTCCCGAAACTAGAGTACTGCACTATTATATGGAGTCCTCACAACAATCTAGACTCACTGATTCTAGAAAGAGTTCAGAACAGATTTCTACGTTACATGTTTTACAGGCAATTTCACGTCTACATCAGTGACGTAAGTACAACTGAACTGCGACGTTTTTTCCATTTCCAATCATTGGAATGCCGAAGAAGAAGAAGTTACCTTCGCTTTTTGTATAAAATTGTCAATAATATAATTGATGACTGCCACCTTCTTCAACTTGTTGATTTTTCTGTGCCAATTGGAAATAGGCCTGTTCGGCGAACTTTTCGCCTCCCTAAACCCCGAACAAATATTTTACGACGGTCCCCTATTTTTGAGATGTGCAATATATATAATCAGTGCGATGTGAAACCCGATATGTTCAATTCAACTATAAGGGAATTCTTAAAAGTATGTGTGAGTAGTGAATATTCATGTTAATATGCTTTTTCCGTATGTATTTCCATTGGTTATTTTTTTTGGTTTTTTTTGTAGTTTGTTGTATTTATGTTTTTGTATTTTTCTTCTCTTGTCCATCTCTGTAATTGGGCAATCCTTGCCTGTTGAGACGTAAATAAATAAATAAATAAATAAATAAATAAATAAATAAGTATGTGTAACGTGCCATGTGTTCCTTCGAATTAATAAACTTTGTATTAGCCGTTCTCTAGAATTTAAGTAATTATTGTGGAGTCAAAGTTGAGCTACCTATGGATAAATTACTGCTTCAATTTAAGTGTCAGTACACAACTTTCTACGATAGTGATACGACCATAATGGTGACCATACTCCCTCCACAAAGCACGTCTCAGTTCAAATTGCACCGCGAAATAACCATTTTTTCAAAATTAATACTTACCAGCTTTATTTAATAAATTATTCATAAATTATTATAGAATCTAGTGAGTTATATAAAATGAATCTCTTTACGGCTTATGCTGAGTTTAGTTGTTATCCGCCACTTTGCTCGCATGCATTTGATAATCTGAAAATTGCTCGACGATGATTTCCTCCATACAACATTTGAAGCCCTCGTGACCCCCCTTGGGATTTGAATTCTCACAAGTCCGTCTTACGGCCGTATTCATGAACAAGGTGTATTGTCGTTTAAACTACAGTCGCAGGTGAAAGGATTAAAGATCGAAACGGATTGGTAAATTTGAGGATTTTAACCAATCCGCGTCGATCGCTAATTCTTTTACCTGCGATTGTAGTTTATACGCTGTCAGTGAATACGGCCATTAGTGAGCCAAAGGGTTCAAATTTACCGATGATTATGTGTAATCCTCAACTCGTATTGGTAAATATAACAAATCATCATCAAATTTTCTAAATTTTATTTATTTAAATTTCAGTCTAAGACGACGGATTTGATTAGTGATGTTGTTTATACATAAAAATGTAGGATATAAGCATTCAAAAACGTTTTCTATTCTCATTTTTATACCGTTTTTTTATTCTCGTAACACTTCTTTTCATTTACCGTTTTTTAACATGTATAAGGAACCCTTCTAATCAACAATTTCGACCCCAAAAATATTAAGGGTTCCTATAAATAAACTTTTTAAAAATTGTTTTCCAAATATTGAGCCCAAAAAGCAGGGGTTTCTTATACACGTTAAAATACGGTAATTTAGTTTTTAAGGCAAAATATGTGCAGTGCACCCATCGCCTACTGGAGAAACTGATAAGTGGTTGAATTTAATTGATATTTTCGCATGATTTCTTCCATAGTCATCAAACTTCTTACTCACCAACTTTAATCGGGTATTATGCATAATTAACGGTAAAAGTGACAAATGTAGAAAAATCTATGAAACCTACCAAAACGATTGGTGGTTAAGTCAACTCATTTAATGTTACCATCCACTGGTCAATTTTTTCTCTCCAGAATTTCAGACCAAGCGGAAAGGCAAGTAGGATGATGACGGCCAAAATGCTATATTATACAATAGTCTTGGATTTGAAACGTCTCGACATTTTGACAGATACCTCTAGCACAGACTGTATGAGTTGGGGCAAAAAAGAAAAAATAACGATCCACACTTCCCCTCGCTTTTAATGACTTGAGCCAACCTTCTGATTAGTTTTATTACTTCGTTCGGAGCAGGGAGGAGGTTTTCTTTCTATGACCCTGAGAAGATTTTTCTGTTTTTTTAATCTTTCTGGGATGTGTGTGTTTTTTTGCTAGAGTAATGAGCATTGAGTATTTGCATCCTATATTCTTCTGAATTGAATAGGTAACCCCTCCTTACCTCAGTACACGGCTTCGGCTGTCGGTGAGCAACCAATGGTAGTCTCAAAATGCATATTGCGGTTTTCTTCTGCCACATCTGTTTCTAAGACTCTTTTTAATGTAGTCTTGGGGCAAGCTGGGCCATGGTTAGAATAGCATCTACTCTGACTTGGGGCAACATGGATTCATGTGGTAATTTCCAGGCCATTGGCCAAAGCGTGTAAATACTTTATGTGTGAGAACAAAACGCACACAGATACACTCATGGCAATGAAGAGGTAAATGTGCCAATGAAACAAAAAATTCCCCGGAAAAAAAAGAGTGATTCCGGAAAACACAGAGAGAGAAAACAACAAACAGACAAATTTTCTAAAGCTTCGGAGTACTCTTAAACACCATCAAAAGGAGGGTGAATCGTAGCCCCATTCAAGACGTGTAATTCATATTTCATCCAACACGTGCACCATCCTGCTGTAGAATGAAATCACCTGATTCTTCTCCTCACTGAGGTGAGAAAAGAATCACATGCGTTAAACTCGTAGCGTTCAGTCTGACGGCCTCGTGCCGCCATCTATCACAATCTTCATAAACTTCCAACTGTTATTTTTGATTTCCGATGAACAAGTTTGTACTTTGTTCAGTTTTCTTTCAATAGCCCTGCAAAGTTGGGATATTCATTACACCCTGTGTATATAAACGAAAACCACGAGTAGAATATCAAGGGCCGACTGTAGATGATAACATTTTCAATACAGTAAATTCATTTCCCTAAGGCTGGGATTACACTATAAAAGGTTGATAAAAGTTCTTTTATAACATTTGAAAAACCTAACCAATAAAGCTCATAGGCTTACAGGTTAGTTACATCCTGTCAAATGGAACCAATAAGATCATTGGTTAAATTTTTCAAGTTATATAAAACAATTTTAATAAAACGTTTACAGTGTAAATCTGGCCTAATACAAAATAGATTGCACGTGTGAGGAGCCGTGTCAATTTACTGATTAAAATCCTTCAACTACAACACCATGAAGTTCCTTATATACTCAATTTGCCAAAAATGAACTATAAGCCGCACATTACCATATCACTTAGGTGTGGCCAGTAGCAAATTTATAGATCACTGAAATGAGCTGCGACCCATCTTCACATCGCTTATGTGACTAGCGGCAGAGTTCCAAAGCAATCCAGCGGCCCGTGACACATTTTCAAATAGCTTAAACGACTGCCGGAACAGTTCCAGATCATTTAAGTGACTCGCGGCTCGTTCCCGGATAACTTTAGTGACCTGCGGTAAATTTACAGATAATTTGAGTATCCCGAACCACAATTCTGGATTGAAGCAGCCCACGACACATTTAGATATCACTAAATTCAGCCATGGTCCAGTCCTACAACACCTATGTGGCTCGCGGCACATTACCAGATATGTTGAGCGACCCGCAATACATTACCATAGCTTCACGTTTGCAGCTCACTTAATTAACCCGCGATGACAATTACAAATGATTTACAAATCAATCAAGCGACCCGAGACTCCTTTTCAAACCAATGAAAAGACTCGCACTTTCTAAAATGTCGATCAATTTTGGTTTAACGGAGAATGTGCAATCCATGAACATATTTTTTGTTATATAACTATGGGAATTCGTATGAACATTCTATGGCTCACTCAATATTTGGATATGCACGGCAAATTAAATGGCAACAAAATACCCATCGTATCAACCTTCTTTTCTAATTTTTTAATCCGGGTCCTGTACAGAAATTTTCCTTTTGATCTCAGGAAGTTACGCCTTGACATAAAGGTTTGTATAAGTTTTGAGTTAGAATATGGTGAATATGAACTTTATTGGTTTGATCAGAAGGCAGCACTTAAAGTTGAACTTTCGGGGTTTTTAAGATGGCTTCTGGGAGAAAATGCCTCCGGGAAAAGTGTGATTTATTACTTAAAATTTAGCAATAAAAGTCTGGAACAAAAATTATATGTGAAGATGAATATACCCTGCATCAACATGGTCGAAAAAAAATTCACCAAAATGAATTATTTCTTGACAAAAATAAGACATTGAAAATTAAAGATTTGCCGATATTTATGATTTCAGTGCATTCTTCGACAATCAGAAATGCAAAAAAAAAACCTTTTGAATGTCTAAAAAAAATTAATGCAAGAGGTCCGAAAAGATTTATAAAATCGCACCAAATTGAGAGAATCGGAAATAAAATTCAAAGTAACAACTATTTCACTTTGCTGAGCAATGTTTTATCGGTTTATAGATAACAGGCAAAAATAGAAGAAAACTGCATATTTTACCCGCATCATTATTTTTTACTATTGTAACAGTAATTGAAAAATAGGTATTCATTAAATTGCTGTGTTATGCATAGTTCAAATGAAAGAATCAGTTTACATTCATTTTTGCAAAAAAAAGTAATTCGATTTCTTATTATGGGGAGCGAACCATGAACGAGTTAAGACGGCTTACTTGGTAAAATAATACCATTATTATTCATGAACATATAAAACGGGATGAAAATATTGAGTAAAATGCTTACTCCCTGCAAAAAGAAAAACATTTTCGTAAGCCTTCACTAATTTGTGAATATGCAGTAGACAGTACCGCCTTAACGCATGGGTCCACCCGATCCCGGCCAGGTGCCTCGAGTGCAGAGAATGCCTTATGAAATCTAGTCAAATTTACGACAATAAGTATGTCTATTGGTTTGCACGTATTTCTAGCCAGGTAGGGTACCTCCTAGAAAAACCTGTGATGCTGTTAAGACATACCGGCCCTAAGGGCTGTGCACCAGGTGTGGGCGAACCAGGCCTCGCTCGCGCACTGGACATCCGAATTTCAATTCTGAAAGAAAACGATTTCTTTTATTTATTCTAAAAAAATTTCAGCAGTTCTGGAGAAACATTTCTTCTATTTATCCCGAAAAGTTTCATCATTTCTCGAATTATATTTTTCATTTATTATAAAAACTCTCAATTCTAAAATCATTTCTTCCGTTTATTATGATTTTTCGTTCTCTCAATTTTTGATTTCCCCCTCTCTCACACAAGAAAAACATCATGGCTAAAGGGCACTGATATTATTTCCGCCCAAGGCTTCGAGTCTGTTAGGGACAGCCCTGTGTTAAGACGACCCTGGTAGTGGAAATATCCGTCTGTTATGAATAACGTTTACATAAAAACGAAAATCCAAAGCATCACATGTAGTTTTTCAAATACGTGAATCGAACTCCTCCAATGGATCCGTGAAATGCATCACATTCAATTATGTGTGTTTCCCTATTTATCACCGCGCATGTAATTCTTGGGCATTTATAACGAACTGGAGCATGCTATACAGTGTTTTGTGTGCATATGAGTGGATGTGGCGTGGTTAGCCTGCTTCTTGTTCTGCTTGCTGCCTTCCGTATTCATCATTCAAAGATCGAATTGTTTTTCCGTTAAGTATCGTCTGTAATTAAAGTTGGCGTGTTCTTAACAGAATTACTTGCCTACTATAAAGTTGGGATATGACTGTGCAGTTTTTTTAGTTGAAAATCATGTAAAGAAGATGATGAATGGGGAATGAATTTTAATTATTTACGAAAAATTGATGATTGGCAAAAATAAGAAGGAAATGTTATGCTTCTTTCGACATAAATATTTCGTTATTATCAGATTCTTGCGCGAGCTAAACACTGATTGCAATACAAAAAAACAAATACAACACTAAGATGCAAAAAATATCTTACTCCCTGAAAGCAAAGAAAAAACATCTTGTCGTTAAAGAAATCTAATGACATTAAAAAACAGACCGTCTTCAACCACGAAAACCACCTTATAATCGATAGGAACACCAAAGAGTATGGTTCTTTACCCGGGAATACCATAAAGCATTTGCGGGTGTTTCTCGTGTCATTCATGTTTACGACAGTGCAAGAGACCAATCACATACTGCTACATTAAAAACTGAAGGCGGTTCGCTGGTCAGCTTTAGAACAACCCCCATAAAGTCCGGATCTTCATGCAATTATAATTTGTTTGGACAGCTTAAAGAGGCATTAGCCCTTTAAGCGGATTTTAAAATCTTTCTGATCCGCATTAACAAGGTTTTGTTGCTAGTTCTGGTGTCCCTCAGGGATCTGTGCTAGGCCCGTTGTTATTTATCATTTTTATCAATGATCTATCCGCACTTTTCAAAAATTGTCTACTCTTTGCTGATGATTTGAAGACTTTTAAAAGTATTGATTGTATTGACGTATGTTATAGCCTTCAAAATGAGCTGTCTTTACTTCACGAATGGTGTTTACTTAATAGACTTAATCTCAATATTGATAAATGTTTTGTTCTTTCATTCACTCACAAAAGGAATCCAATCTTTTTTACGTATAACATTAATAATAGCCAATTGCTTAGAAGAACCTCTGCGACCGATTTGGGAGTTATTTATAGTACCAATTTTAACTTTGCTGATCACATTAAAAATCTTTGCTCTGTGTCTTATAAAAAACTTGGTTTGCTTAAAAGAATGTCGAGAGATTTCAAGGATAGTAATACGTTAATATCCCTTTTTAATGCGCTTATAAGATCTAAACTTGAATATGCTTCAATTATCTGGAACCCATTTCACGCTTGCCATATTATGAGTCTTGAAATTATTCAAAACAATTTTCTAAGGTATTTATATTTCAAAAAATATGGTCCTTATAACAATATTCTATCTACCACTCATCTACGAAACAGTTTCAATGTCAATAGCTTACAAAAACGCAGAGAGTACTTGCTCGTTATTTTTTTCAAGAAACTGTTGACTAACCAAATTGATTGTATACCAATTCTTAATGAAATCTGTTTCAATATTAAGTGTCACAATACAAGATCCAATTGTTTATTTGCCATCAAATTATATAATACTAATATTGGTAATTTCTGTGCTATAAACAGATTTTCTGAATTTTATAATGCGCTTCCTCAACATCTGGATATTTTTCATTCGTCTGTTACCGACTTTAGAAGATTTTTGCTGTGATTGCGTTGTATATATCTTTGTATAGAATTTTGCGTAATTCTTTGTTACTTTTTATTTGTCTTTTGTGTACTTTATCATGTCGCTTTTTCTATTCTGTGCAAATTTTTATTTTTACTGCAAGCTGTAATTGGGTTTAAACCTGTAGCTTTGTTTTATAAATAAAATAAAATAAAATATGTAACTGTCACAAAAAATGTAATTCACTAAACTTTCTAGAAATTCCAACCTATTTTCAAGAACTTTTTTTTTCTGATTGCGAACTGATAAATGTCCCTCCCCATCTCCAAAAAGAAAACAAGATAATTGACTCCGCCCATCTGTTTTATTTCTCTCACTAAGATACAAAAAGACACCTATTTATTGATACGCAGATATTTATTTATACCCCTTTATTTTCAGTTGTTCTCGATTGACACTATCAGAATTCAAATGAAAATATGTACTAATAAATGCCCAGAGCTTTGGTGTTAAGAAAGAGTTTTTAGAATCTATGATAGCTCTGGGGAGCCTGCACCTCGTACCCATCACAGAATCTTGGGCAAACGCTGGGTATGAATGTTTCTTACACATCTCAAGATTCGGTACTTTTTTAAGAAATACATCTGATAAGAAAAGGGGTGGACCCTTAATATACGTGAAGTCATGTTTGAAGGTTAGAGAGTGTAACGTGTAGAGACATTGAAACTATATGGGTTGAGCTTGAAAAGAAAAAGCGTCATAAGCTTATTGTAGGGGGCTTGCTATAACCCACCGAATAAATATCCAAATTGTATCTCTAAACCTCATGATGAAATTTCCTACATACCTAAGCATAAGGGGGTTGCCATATCAGGGGATTTCAAATACCCGGGTATCTCGATTGGGAGAACAGAGTTTTCATTAATTTTAAGATCATTTCATTTATTTAGGTCCTAATGTTTTTTTAGTTTTGGAATTATTTCTTTCAATATTTTTAAATTTATGTTTTTTTATGTGTACATATAAATATTAATTAAATGCATAAATAAATGTAAATTCCAACATTATTTTCCATAAGTGCTGTTTATGCTATATAAATGTAGGAATTTTTTGATGATGATTCCCTTCAGCTAAATTCTATGAAATTGTGGCCCCGAAACTGTAAAGACGCCCGTCCCCTTAATTACTGTTGCGCAGGGCCCCCCGACTAATGTCGGTATCCGTAAAATGTATAAAAGAAATGCTTCGATTTATTGTTCATTAGTGCAATGTAATGCACAACTACATATATATACACTGCTGGCCACCGTAAATGCAACACCCTGAAGGAAGCATGCAAATAATATGAAATTTACAACATGCATTAGCGGAGGTGAGATATGCAAATGATTAGAATTTCAGCGCAGACGCACATCACGCGCGCCTGTGGCGCCCCTTCAAAGCGCTATTTAAGGCTTGGAGATTTCGACGATTTGAAGTACGGCAATTGTGTTTTTCTTGTGGTTTTTTCAAAAAAACGATCAATTATGCCTCGTAGAAAACAGCGATCATCTTTTGATCAAGTATCCGAGTTCGACTGAGGAAGGATAGTGGCCTACCGAGATTGTGGATTATCTTTCAGGGAAATCGGTAGTCGTGTTGGACGAAACCAAACAACTGTAATGCGGATATGTGATCGTTGGATGCAGGAGGGTACGACGGACCGACGTGTTCGGTCGCATCCACCTCAGTGCACCACTTCACGTGATGACAGGCGTATTGTGCGTATGGCAGTGACGGATCGCTCAGCCACATCACGAACCATAGCACAGCACATTCAGTCTGTACCGCATCATCTAGTGTCTGCGCGTACCATTCGACGCCGTTTACAGCAGAGTGGTCTGTCCGCAAGACGTCCATTGCTTCGTCTACCCTTGACGCAGAACCACAGACGTCTCCGCCGCCAATGGTGCGATGAAAGAAGGATGTGGACGGCACAATGGAATGAAATTGTCTTTACTGACGAGTCACGCTTCTGTCTGCAACACCACGATGGTCGGATTCGAGTCTGGAGACACCGTGGAGAGAGGATGCTGAACAGCTGCGTTATGCACCGCCACACTGGTCCTACACCGGGTATTATGGTATGGGGCGGTATTGGATATCACTCTTGCACTCCTCTAGTACGCATTGCCGGTACTTTAAAAAGCCAGAGCTACATCTCCGAGGTGTTGGAGCCAATTGTCCTTCCTTACCTTCAGGGCTTGCCCACAGCCATATTTCAACAAGATAATGCGCGACCACACGTGGCACGCATTGTCCAAAGGTTCTTCGTCAATCGCCAGATTGAATTGCTTCCCTGGCCAGCTCGCTCTCCGGATCTTTCGCCGATAGAAAACATGTGGTCCATGGTTGCTCAACGATTGACCCAGATTACATCCCCAGCTGCCACACCAGATCAACTTTGGCAACGCGGGGAAGCTGCTTGGTCTGCTGTACCCCAAGAACACATCCAAAGTCTCTTTGAATCAATGCCGAGGCGTGTGGCAGCGGTGATCTCCAACAATGGCGGCTACTCTGGCTACTGATTTTGGCAGGAACCACACTTCACAGAAGTCTATAAATTTAATCATTTGATGCTTGGTCAACATGTTATCTACAAAATAAATATTGTTGCGATATCTCTTGTCTTTCTTGGTGTTGCAATTTGGGTGGCCAGCAGTATATATATATATATATATATATATATATATATCGTTTTTTACCGTTTTCTTCGGTAAAGAAAAATCAGACCAACATTTTTGTCTTAAAAAAATTTTACGAACTTATTGAAAGAAAAAAATAACAATTTGAATAACTATCCTTGAGTATGCAGTATATATGTATTACCATTATCAATTCGACTTATGTGTATACAGCCAAAGCCTTCTATAGCGGAAGCCCTCCGCGAAGCTCGTGACGTCACTGAAGTCGTCAATTTCTTCTATGGTCGTTGTATATATTGCGAAAAAAACGTAAAGATTTCGCATACATCCGCCTGCATTACACAATGGCTACAGGTGAAATTGACGGCTTCAGTGACATCAAACCTTCACGCGGAGGCTTTCTGCTATATAAGGTGTTTATACAGCAGTGGTTTAAAAAAAAAGTGGGCCAAGGCCACACCCCCATAGATAAGAAAGCCTCCACATTGATGACGTCACAACTAGTGATTTAGGCAGCTATATATATATGTGTGTATTACCCCTTTGTATATAAAGGCTTCTTACGCAGGTGGTGTCCGAAATATCACGAAGCAATGAACAACCAACTATGATCCTACTTGGTTTATTCCTGTCGATGGTAAAGGCTGTCTTATCTATAGGGAGTGTTGCCCAAGGACGGTAGAGGGGAAGTACAAACGATCATTAAAGGGTCCGTGCAAAGCAGCTCAAAAGTTTTAAATCTCTAAAGGCACCTTCGGGATCGGTGGAATGTATTTCAGAACAAAACATATAAATTGAAAAAAATTGCAGAAAATCTATACCCCTCTTGTGGGCGACTATGGTGCATTTCGGGTGTTCTTAGAAGTCTCTGTGACAAACCAAACGTTTATCGGGGTGAGTTCGCACTTATTCAAAACACTATAAAAATTAAATCTGTAGTTTTTCTTAGATTTTTTTTGCACAATCCTTACCTGCGAAAGGAAATTTATAGGAAGCCATCTTTAATATGCCCCAAGGTTAGTGAAACACAAAAACCTCATGTCCGAAAGAGGTAATAGTCCAGTAATAGTCTCTGCTCTATAATCCCTTTGGTAAAGTGGCCCTTTCCCCCTCCATTGCCTTTTATATACCCATTTATCACTGGTATCCAGCAAACGAAAGCGCATACATCTTTTTTTCCCTCTCACATAGAGTTAAGGGGAAAAACTCCCTTAAAAGTTATTTTTCTCATAGCTCTCTCCCCATTTCTCATGATATCTTAACGGGTCGAGTTTCAAAAACACCTTTTTGCTGAATCTTTACATAAAAAATGAAATTATTGACGAAATTTCATATTTATAGCTAAAAAAAAACAAATTGAAGCTAATTGAAGTCATCAAAAATGTTCTACTCACTCTCTGATGATCGCATAAGAACAAAAGTACAATTAGAATCAATTTAATAGTGATTACTTATGTATAATATAGTACTGATGGATAATAAGTGAGTTTCGTTGCTCATAAAGTATTGTAATGCCCGTGATACACAAATTAGCAAGTAACACGAAAGCATGTCTTTTTCGAGCATGGCAACTACTGACATTAATTGTAACATTTGCACGAATGTTATGAATAATTTCATTGGTTGCATATGCTGAAAAGTGGCATGCTCTCGTGCTACTTACAAGGAATCTCAAGGTGTCGTCCCCCAAAAAATTATGAAAAACTTTAAGGACATTCATCTCACCCAGAAACATAAAAAAAAATTAGCGGCCGAATGCTATCATATATTAAAACCGCAAAAATTACTGAAAACTATAACAGTATTGCCCTTCACGCTTCTTGGAAATTCCTAAGAAAAAAGCTTATTTTCAATTTCTTTTCCTTTCCTCAAGATTTTCTGTTTATAGAAACTACTTTTTTTTTTTGCTATGTCTGTTTTTTTTAACTTTTCCTTTATCTGTGCTGTACTTGATCATGTATTGATTAAATGACATCACTCCAACATTCTAGGTTTGCGAGGCTTTTGAATTCATTTTTCGTCCCGGAAATATTAATATGTACAATCGTTTTTTCATTGACCCATAATAAATCCGCTGGATTTTCATATGTTTGTGCATATTTAAATGTGCAGAATCATTGGTGATTTTTCCAAACATCTTTGAAGACGTCACCATAGGCCTTTTTCTTGGTTATTTACACGTGTATTACGGGCTTATCTCAGCTTGAGTTCCGCAAAAGAAAAAAAATTGTGAAGCATACGCGGGACAAATACAAAGTTATAGTTAGACCTGTTTCAGTAAGAACATGTCTTCCTATCCAGTGTTAAGTCGGTGGAACACTACAATGCTGAGTGAAGATAAATGTTATTGTAAATGACATCATTTACAATAACATTAATCCTCAAAAAACAGTGGGGGTTTTTCACGTGAATACGTGTCATAAACCGGCATGGTTTCATGAGCATCTCGAGAGTAGGCTAGACTGTGAATCTGAATAACGTAACTACTGGACAGCAGACATTCAAACACACACGCACGTGTGTAGAGAATGTACAATATTTCGTTAGTAAGATAAAGTTTCAAATCTTCTAGTGATAGGAATTTGAACTCGGAAGAGCGGCATTGAATGGCACAAGTACATGGAATACAAAAATTGCCGTGTCATTGGAAATCTGTATAACTTGGAATTTCAGCCTCCTATAGTCTCATATAAAGTTTTGTTGGATTCGTCTTTGTAAGTTCTACACGAATGTAGTGAAATAAACGCCAATAAGGATCCAAGACGAAAATTCATACTCGTCTTGGCCGCGGTAGGGATCGGACGTGTTTTTCTAGCGCTTCGCTCGCCAGCCAACAGACGCAGTTTTTTCCGGAACCGTTGCCGAGGGATTAGTTGTGACATCAGTGCTCCATTTTGTGTTTTTCTTCGTTCTCGTCAGTTTTATTTTACGTGCTTATTTATTTATTTTTTATTTTTTTGTATTGGTTTGGTTTCAGTTCATTTCGTTGCGGTTTCTTTATTTTTCCAAAGATTGTGTTTTCAATAATTCTCTCTAATTTGATTTTGGCACCGGACTTTTAGAAGAACTACCATCGTCAGATTTGCGACATGCTTTTTATTATATTCAAATTTTTAATTTTTGTTGTGTATTTTCGATCGACTTAAATTTTTCTTTTTCTTCCTCACATTTTATTTTCATTTTACTTCCACCAGGTTTTTGGCCGTTGTTTCTTTGTCGATGGTCAATTTCTTTTCCTATGTGCTTACACAGGAGTGAATATGGTTCTATTTGGTTTGGGCTGCTGAATTGGCTTCGAATTTTCTTTTCCCGCGATGCTGGTGTATTTCACACTTTTTTTGATACGATTTCGTGGGTTTAGTTAGGCTAGAACAGTATATACTTTATTTATTTACACCCCGTTTTTTTCAGTTCTTCCCGATTGACACTATCAGAATTCAAATTAAAATATGTACAAATAAATACCAAGAGCTTGGGTAATGAGAAAGAGTCTTTAGAAACTATGATAGCTGGAGTGAACCTGCACCTGGTACCCATTACAGAATCTTGGGCAAACGCTGGGTATGAAAGTTTCTTACACATGTCAAGATTCGGTACTTTTTTAAGAAATACATCTGATAGGAAAAGGGGTGGACTCTTAATATACGTGAAGTCATGTTTGAAGGTTAGAGATTGTAACGTGCAGAGAAGTGACATTGAAACTATATGGGTTGAGCTTGAAAAGAAAAAGCGTCATAAACCTATTGTAGGGGATTTGCTATAACGCACCGAATAAATATCCAAACTGTATCTCTAAACCTCATGATGAAATTTCGTACATACGTAAGCATAAGAGGGTTGTCATATCACATGATTTCAATTACCCGGGTATCGATTGGGAGAACTTTTCAGCTAGAGATCAATGTGGAAGGAGACTTACTTAAGTTGGTGATCGATTTCCTTTCTTTTTGTTTTGGCATGTATCAGAAGCTAATATGGGTACTGCTATTTTTGATTTAAATCTCACTAGTTCTGAGAAACTTGTCAACAAGTTTTTCTGGGGTACGAGTTTTCTTCCAGTGATCATCGTGTCGTTAGTTTTCTCTGCAACTTTTCTTCGGGTAAGGTTGATAGGAAAAGAATTGTTCCTGGTTTTAGAACTTACTTTGATACTTTGTGAGAAAGGATAGCGGGAATTCGCAAAGGTCGCGGTTGGAATCAGTGGGGGTAATAAGTCAATGGGAAGAATTTAGAATAAAGCTGTATTCTGTTTGGCACGACGGCATATCCTTTGTGCGTAAGAAGCGTGTTTTTACATCGCGCTCCCTAGTTTCCCGGATAGCTTGCGTAATCTTTATCTTCAAAACAGAAGAGCATTTAGGGACTATAAATTTGGACGAGTTGGCCTATCGTTGTTAATACAGGAACGGCGTTGCACAAGGACTTTGCCTAATCGACACATGTTTTTGGGAGGGTTGATACTGTAAGACGTTTGCTGCAGCAGCCTTACCAAGGTCCTTATGAAGTTTTGAAGTTTATGAAGTTTACTTTGAGTATCAATAATGAATCTAAGTGCATTTCTATTGATCGTTTTAAACCTGCTTTTTTGTTTTGGAGCTTTTGTTCTTTGGAGTTTAAAGAATATATGTTTGCATATCATCTCTGTGATGCCTCAGCCTCACCACAGGGCTTACTCACGAGGTCCTGACGGAAAGTTCCTTTTGTAATATCTTATCAAGCTTAATGTCGTTCGAACTCGTGGGTAAGTACTGTGGCTGTGCTGTCGGCAAGAGTACGCAGGTTTTGGCGCCCCTATTATCATAAATCTGCCAACACATCCTTTTCGTGAGCGCGATTTTTCTGTACCTCACTTTCGCTGTTCGAGAGAGAAAGCTTTCGTTTCTTGGAGAGTCAAGATGTGTTATTTTCTGTGTGTCCGTGTATACTCGTTTCTTTTTATATGTGTTGTTGGGAATAGTACGAGCTTACGTTTATAATCCCTCTGGTCACCTCCAGATGGCGAAGCTGATACGTTACGTGACTTTTCGCTTGTCTTCTTTTCCCTTGTATCTTTTTTCCCTAGTATGATATGTTCGTTCGACGTCTACGCGTACGCATGTCTCGCTTGTATTACGTAAAATAAAATCGTTTCTTCTACGCATTTGCTCTCCCAATGTAAGCTATTTCGGCCCCGACATATTTTGGTGCCGAAACCCGGGACGAATATTTTGGTGCCGAATGAAGAAAAATGAATGAATGAAACCTGTCGGATGAACATTTTGACCAACGAAACTCGTCTTAATATGGATCAGGAGAAATTAACGACGCTCCATCGGAAACGGACAACGGTGCGCGCCAAGGTGACTAGATTCGTTTCAACGTTGGACAGTGCCGGGAAGGAAATCGACTTCATGGTTTCTCGTTTGACGGAGGAATTGGACGAATTACTTCGCCTTGACGACGGTATTCACGCTCTACTATCGGACGAGGACTACGCTATCGATATCGAAAAATGCGAGGAATACACTGAGAAAGCGAAACGTGTCTTGTTCGATGCTTCTCTCGTGCTACGAAAACGCATCAAGTCTCGAATGCCAGTGCCTCCTCTGGTTGCTACTTCGATTCCCACTTCAGCTCAACCTACATCGACTTCATCACCATGTGCTCTCAAGCTGCCTACAATACGCCTAGAGCCCTTCCGCGGATGTGTTGAAGACTGGCCGACATTCTGGCAACAATTCACCTCTTCGATCGACGAGAATCCTCAACTGTCAACCATTGACAAATACGTTTTTCTACGGGGGTATCTCCAAAACGAACCCAAGAAGCTCGTCGAGGGAATCGGTGTCACATCGGAAGCCTATGAGACTGTGAAGAAGATGCTGATCGACAGGTACGGCAACAAGGATACCATCATACAGACCCACATCGATTTCTTCGACAGCCTGCGCCCAACGACAGCGTCATCGCCCGAGTTACTCAACGACACCTACTTGGAAATTAACGCCCATATTCAAGCTCTCCGATCACTCGGCGAAGATGTCGATAACTACAGTCGGATTTTGACACCGAAGATTCTTCGCACATTTCCTACGGACATTCGTCAACGGTGGATTATCCACTCTAAACGGCAAGATATCTCGGACATGGACATATCAAAGCTGATGCAGTTCCTCGGTGAAGAAATCGACGGACTTCGATTATCAAGCAAAGTGCAAGGTGAGTTTCCTTTGCCACCTTCGACTTTCCGCCCGACTACGGAAGCATTTCATGTTCGCATTCGACGTAACGAGAAAAATCTGTCACCCTTTTGCCCATTTTGTGAATCGTATGATCATTGGCCCCAAAATTGCTCGGTGATAACTGATGTTCAATTACGAGTGCAGAAGCTAAAAGAAACTCGTCGTTGTTTTTTGTGTACTAACCGTTCGCATAACGCTAAAACTTGCCCACGCCGTGCTAGAGCTTTCTGTTCTAACTGTAAAAGGAAACATCACGTATCCATTTGTCCTTCACTTCATGCCTCTACTGCTGTTGGTAAAATTGATGTATCGCCCCGTTTTACGTATTTGCAAACTGCACGTATTTGGGTATTCGGTCCCAACGGAAATTGCAAATTGTCTCGATGTGTATTAGACGCCGGAAGTCAAACCTCCTTCATTCACAGCAGTTTAGTGAATGAACTGCAATTGCATGTGCTACAATCGGTCAACTTGTCTATTAGTGCATTCGTAGCTGTGCCAAAACAATTGATGTATCGACGTCAAGTGCAATTTTTCTTATCTAGCATTTGAGATAACAGATCGATTCTGATAGTTGCTTTCGAAAGCAATAATTCCTACGCCTCACATCCCACGGCTCCAGTAGACATTGGTGCAATTGCTACATCACGCAGAATTCAGCTTGCGGACCCTCACTCATCTGACGACATCCCGATTCAAATTCTCATCGGTAGCGATTATTACTGGAAAATAGTGAAAACTGATTCGCCGGTCAAATTGTCAGACACTTTCGTTCTTGTTCCGTCTCATCTCGGACATATCTTGAGCGGTACCCGTTCCAACGTTCTTGTCCAACACACTCCTGCTTCGAACGACACTACTGTTCATTGCATGGCTACTACTTGTGCTGAAGAAATAAATAACTCGTTCAAACGCTTCTGGGAACTCGAAGCCATGGGAATCACCGATGTAAACGAAAAATCACTCTCGACTGGTGAAACAAAAATATTGCGAGATTTTCACGAATCTTACAGCCTGGAAAACCATCGTCGTGTCGTTTCACTACCGTGGGAAGAAAACGTATGCCTCACGTCGGACAATCGACCTATTACCTCACGCCGCCTTGACATTCTTCGTAGACGTCTGGATAAGGATCGCCCTTTTCGGGAAATGTACATTCAGCAAATGGAACGTTACATCCAGAACGGCCACGTCGAAATCGCGCCAGAATCATCAAGGCCTAGAATTTTTTATCTCCCTCACCACGCAGTGAAGAAGACCACTCTTGAGTCGGAAAAGTGTCGTAAAGTGTTTGATTCATCGTCTCATGTCAACGGACACCCATCCCTGAATGATGCTCTTGAGACTGGTCAGAATCTACCTTCGATAGAAATTCGTCAGACTGTGAAAAGTTCAATGTTGGTATCTACGTCTCTCCCAGTGATTGACATTTCTCGTTTCAGTTCTTACGCGAAACTTATTCGGGTTACCTCGTGGATGCAACGATTCATATACAACTGTCGCACGTCTTGCAAACTTCATGGCGAATTAATAGCAAAAGAACTCGAAAACGCGAAATGTTATTGGATTCGTCAAGTTCAAATAGATTGTTTTCCGTCTGACTATGATGCTCTTCGACATGGTAAACAACTTCCAAAAGACTCGAAAATTGCACAATTCCATCCATTTCTTAGTGACAATCTGATACGAGTTGGTGGTCGCTTGCAGTTCGCATTACTTCCAGCTGCTTCAAAGCATCCTTTAGTGCTCGATGGTTCACACCCACTTGTCAAATTGCTCATTCGTCACGTACATATTCGTCTCCATCATCTGAGCACGAGAGTGGTACTATCAGAACTGCGAAATGATTACTGGATTCTTCGAGGGCGACAGATTATTAAAAGTGTCCTACGCCAGTGTCTTCCCTGTAAAATTTTTAGAAACACGCCACCGGCTCAAATTGAAGCACCACTTCCTTCGGATAGAGTCATACTGTTGAAACCATTCAGTGTCGTGGGGATAGACTTCGCTGGCCCACTATACGTTCGTAGAAGCTCTATCTCAGTGAAAGTGTATATCTTGTTGTTTACATGTGCTGTCACTCGAGCGATTTATCTTGAGCTTGTCACGGATTGCTCTACAGATAAGTTTTTGTTGGCATTTTCACGTTTTGTTGCTCGTCGAGGTGTTCCCAACACTGTATATTCGGATAATGCGCAGACTTTTCACGCCGCAAATCGTGAGCTTTCCGTCCTTTGGGGTGCCATGACTTCACCTTCTGCTCACCAGTACTACGCCTCCCACGGAATCACTTGGAAATTTATAGCCCCTCGAGCGGCTTGGTGGGGGAGGATGGTGGGAACGCATGATTGGTGTCGTCAAACGTTGTTTACGGAAAACGTTAGGTCGCGCATCTCTCGATGACGAACAACTGACGACTACGTTGGCTGGAATTCAAGCCGCAGTCAACAGCCGACCATTGACAGCTGATATCGAGTTAGATGACAGCTTCGAAGAACCTCTCACGCCTGCCCACTTCCTGGTTGGACAACGACTGACAACCCTTCCTTCTCACGAAAAGGTTCCTGCAGCTACCGACCTCAAGAAATCGTGGTCACTGCAGCAAGATTCACTGAATGACTTTTGGAAACGATGGAAGAAAGACTACCTACTAGAGCTGAAGACATTCCACCAAGTGAAAAATAAAGACCCAGGTCTTCAGCTACGAGTTGGAGATGTCGTCCTCCTACAGGAAGATGCAAGACCTCGACACATGTGGACGAAGGCACGCATATCATCCCTCGTCAAAGGTCGTGACGGCAACATTCGTTCGTGTATTCTACGTACATCCAGTGGAACAGAAATTCGACGGCCAATGGTAATTCCTCTGGAGGTTGACCAGGGTGGGGAGGATGTTGGGAATAGTACGAGCTTACGTTTGTAATCCCTCTGGTCACCTCCAGATGGCGAAGCTGATACGTTACGTGACTTTTCGCTTGTCTTCTTTTCCCTTGTATCTTTTTTCCCTAGTATGATATGTTCGTTCGACGTCTACGCGTACGCATGTCTCGCTTGTATTACGTAAAATAAAATCGTTTCTTCTACGCATTTGCTCTCCCAATGTAAGCTATTTCGGCCCCGACATGTGTAACGTGCCATGTAATTCTTCGAATTAATAAACTTTGTATTAGCCGTTCTCTAGAATTTAGGTAATTATTGTGGAGTCAAAGTTGAGCTACCTATGGATAAATTACTGCTTCAATGTAAGTGCCACTACACAACCTTCTACGCTAGTGATACGACCATAATGGTGACCATACGCCCTCCACAAAGCACGTCACAGTTCAAATTGCACCGTGAAATAACCATTTTCTCAAAATTAATACTTACGGGCTTATTTAATAAATTATTCATAAATGATTATCGAATCTAGTGAGTTATATAAAATGAATCTCTTTACGGCTTATGCTGAGTTTAGTTGTTATCCGCGACTTTGCTCGCATGCATTTGATAATCTGAAAATTGCTCGACGATGATTTCCTCCATACAACATTTGGGATATTCATTTATATACACCCTGTGTATTTAAACGAAAACCACGAGTAGAATATCAAGGGCCGACTGTAGATGATAACAATTTCAATACAGCAAATTTATTTCCCTAAGGCTGGGATTACACTATAAAAGGTTGATGAAAGTTCTTTTATAACATTTGAAAAACCTCACCAATAAAGCTCATAGGCGCACAGGTTAGTTACATCCTGTCAAATGGAACCAATAAGATTATTGGTTAAATTTTTCAAGTTTTATAAAACAACTTTAATAAAACTTTTACAGTGTAATTCTGGCCTAATACAAAGAAGATGGCACGTGTGAGGAGCCGTGTCAATTTACAGATTAAAATCCTTCAACTACAACACCATGAAGTTCCTTATATACTCAATTTGCCAAAAATGAACTATAAGCCGCACATTACCATATCACTTAGGTGTGACCAGTAGCAAATTTATAGATCACTGAAATGAGCTGCGACACATCTTCACATCGCTTAAGTGACTAGCGGCAGAGTTCCAAAGCACTCCAGCGGCCCGTGACACATTTTCAAATAGCTTAAACGACTGCCGGAACAGTTCCAGATCATTTAAGTGACTCGCGGCTCGTTCCCGGATAACTTTAGTGACCTGCGGTAAATTTACAGATAATTTGAGTATCCCGAACCACAATTCTGGATTGAAGCAGCCCACGACACATTTAGATATCACTAAATTCAGCCATGGTCCAGTCCTACAACACCTATGTGGCTCGCGGCACATTACCAGATATGTTGAGCGACCCGCAATACATTACCATAGCTTCACGTTTGCAACTCACTTAATTAACCCGCGATGACAATTACAAATGATTTACAAATCAATCAAGCGACCCGAGACTCCTTTTCAAACCAATGAAAAGACTCGCACTTTCTAAAATGTCGATCAATTTTGGTTTAACGGAGAATGTGCAATCCATGAACATATTTTTTGTTATATAACTATGGGAATTCGTATGAACATTCTATGGCTCACTCAATATTTGGATATGCACGGCAAATTAAATGGCAACAAAATACCCATCGTATCAACCTTCTTTTCTAATTTTTTAATCCGGGTCCTGTACAGAAATTTTCCTTTTGATCTCAGGAAGTTACGCCTTGACATAAAGGTTTGTATAAGTTTTGAGTTAGAATATGGTGAATATGAACTTTAGGGGTTTGATCAGAAGGCAGCACTTAAAGTTGAACTTTCGGGGTTTTTAAGATGGCTTCTGGGAGAAAATGCCTCCGGGAAAAGTGTGATTTATTACTTAAAATTTAGCAATAAAAGTCTGGAAGAAAAATTATATGTGAAGATGAATATACCCTGCATCAACATGGTCGAAAAAAAATTCACCAAAATGAATTATTTCTTGACAAAAATAAGACATTGAAAATTAAAGATTTGCCGACATTTATGATTTCAGTGCATTCTTCGACAATCAGAAATGCAAAAAAAAACCTATTAAATGTCTAAAAAAAATTAATGCTAGGGGGGTCCGAAAAGATTTATAAAATCGCACCAAATTGAGAAAATCGGAAATAAAATTCAAAGTAACAAACATTTCACTTTGCTGAGCAATGTTTTATCGGTTTATAGATAACAGGCAAAAATAGAAGAAAACTGCATATTTTACCCGCATCATTATTTTTTACCATTGTAACAGTAATTGAAAAATAGGTATTCATTAAATTGCTGTGTTATGCATAGTTCAAATGAAAGAATCAGTTTACATTCATTTTTGCAAAAAAAAGTAATTCGATTTCTTATTATGGGGAGCGAACCATGAACGAGTTAAGACGGCTTACTTGGTAAAATAATACCATTATTATTCATGAACATATAAAACGGGATGAAAATATTGAGTAAAATGCTTACTCCCTGCAAAAAGAAAAACACTTCCGTAAGTCTTCACTAATTTGTGAATATGCAGTGGACAGTACCGTCTTAACGCATGGGTCCACCCAATGCCGGCTGGGTGCCTCGAATGCAGAAAAAGCCTTATGAAATCTAGTCAAATTTACGACAATAAGTACGTCTATTGGTTTGCACGTATTTCTGGCCAGGTAGGGTGCTCCCTAGAAAAACCACTTTGCCTGATGGACTGTGATGCTCTTAAGATATAGCGGCCCTTAGGGCTGTGCGCCAGGAGTGGTCGCACCAAGCCTCGCGCGCGCACACTCACACACACACACACACACACACACATTCACGGTAACAATAATTTCTTTCACAAATTCTGAATTTTCATCAATTCTGGACATCCGAATTTCAATTCTGAAAGAAAACGATTTCTTTTATTTATTCTAAAAAAATTTCAGCAGTTCTGAAGAAACATTTCTTCTATTTATCCCGAAAAGTTTCATCATTTCTCCAATTATATTTTTCATTTATTATAAAAACTCTCAATTCTAAAATCATTTCTTCCGTTTATTTTAATTTTTCGTTCGCTCAATTTTTGATTCCCCCCTCTCTCACAGAAGAAAAACATCATGGGTAAAGGGCACTGATATTATTTCCGCCCGAAGCTTCGCGTCTGTTAGGGACAGCCCTGTGTTAAGACGACCCTGGTAGTGGAAATATCCGTCCGTTATGAATAACGTTTACATAAAAACGAAAATCCAAAGCATCACATGTAGTTTTTCAAATATGTGAATCGAACTCCTCCAATGAAGCCGTGAAATGCATCACATTCAATTATGTGCGTTTCCCTATTTATCACCGCGCATGTAATTCTTCGGCATTTATAACGAACTGGAGCATGCTATACAGTGTTTTGTGTGCATATGTGTGGATGTGGCGTGGTTAGCCTGCTTCTTGTTCTGCTTGCTGCCTTCCGTATTCATCATTCAAAGATCGAATTGTTTTTCCATTAAGTATCGTCTGTAATTAAAGTTGGCGTGTTCTTAACAGAATTACTTGCCTACTATAAAGTTGGGATATGACTTTTTAGTTGAAAATCATGTAAAGAAGATGATGAATGGGGAATGAATTTTAATTATTTACGAAAAATTGATGATTGGCAAAAATAAGAAGGAAATATTATGCTTCTTTCGACATAAATATTTCGTTATTATCAGATTCTTGCGCGAGCTAAACACTGATTGCAATACAAACAAAAAAATACAACACTAAGATGCAAAAAATATCTTACTGCCTGAAAGCAAAGAAAAAACATCTTGTCGTTAAAGAAATCTAATGACATTAAAAAACAGACCGTCTTCAACCACAAAAACCACCAGATAATCAATAGGAACACCAAAGAGGATGGTTCTTTACCCGGGAATATCAAAAAGAATTTGCGGGGGTTTCTCTTGTCATTCTTCTCTACGACAGTGCAAGAGACCAATCACATACTGCTACATTAAAAACTGCGGGCGGTTCGCTGGTCAGCTCTAGAACAATCCTCATACAGTCCGGATCTTCCTGCAATTATCATTTGTTTGGACCGCTTAAACAGGCATTAGCCCTTTAAGCGGTTTTTAAAATTTTTCTAATCCGCATTATATGTAACTGCCACAAAAAATGTAATTCACTAAACGTTTTAGAAATTCCAACCTATTTTCAAGAACTTTTTTTTTCTGATTGTGAAATGATAAATTTCCCTCCTCATCTCCAAAACGAAAACAAGATAATTGACTCCGCCCATCTGTTTTATTTCTCTCACAAAAAGACACCTATTTATTGATACGCAGATATTTATTTATACCCCTTTATTTTCAGTTGTTCTCGATTGACACTATCAGAATTCAAATGAAAATATGTACTAATAAATGCCCAGAGCTTTGGTATTAAGAAAGATTTTTTGGAAACTATGATAGCTCTGGGGAGCCTGCACCTCGTACCCATCACAGAATCTTGGGCAAACGCTGGGTATGAATGTTTCTTACACATCTCCAGATTCGGTACTATTTTAAGAAATAGATCTGATAGGAAAAAATGTGAACTCTTAATATACGTGATGTGATGCTTGAAGGTTAGAGAGTGTAACGTATAGAGACATTGAAACTATATGGGTTGAGCTTGAAAAGAAAAACCGTCATAAGCTTATTGTAGGGGGATTGCTATAAACCACGCAATAAATATCCAAATTGTATCTCTAAACCTCATGATGAAATTTCGTACATACGTAAGCATAAGGGGGTTGCCATATCAGGTGATTTCAATTACCCGGGTATCGATTTGGAGAAGCTTTCAGGAAGAGATCAATATGGAAGGAGACTTACTTAAGTTGGTGATCGATTTTTTTTTTTGTTCCGGCATGTATCAGAAGCTAATATGGGTACTGCTATTTTTGATTTAAATCTCACTAGTTCTGAGAAACTTGCCAACAAGTTTTTTGGGGTACGTGTTTTCTTCCAGTGATTATCGTGTCGTTAGTTTTCTCTGCAACTTTTCTTCGCGTAAGGTTGATAGCAAAAGAATGGTTCCTGGTTTTAGAAGAACTAACTTTAATATTTTGTGAGAAAGGTTAGCGGGAATTCGCAAAGGTCGCGGTTGGAATCAGTGGGGGTAATAAGTCAATGGGAAGAATTTAGAATAAAGCTGTATTCTGTTTGGCACGACGTCATATCCTTTGTCCGTAAGAAGCGTGTTTTTACATCGCGCTTTCTAGTTTCCCGGATAGTTTGCGTAATCTTTATCTTCGAAACAAAAGAGCATTGAGGGAGTATAAATTTGGACGAGGTGGCCCATCGTTGTTAATATAGGAAGGGCGTTGCACAAGGACTTTGCCAAATCCACACATGTTTTTGAGAGGGTTGAAACTGTAAGACGTTTGCTGCAGCAGCCTTACCAAGGTCCTTATGAAGTTTTGAAGTTTATGAAGTTTACTTTGAGTATCAATAATGAATCTAAGTGCATTTCTATTGATCGTTTTAAACTTGCTATTTGGTTTAATTCTTTGGAGTTTAAAGAATATATATTTGCAATTCATCTCTGTGATGCCTCAGCCTCACCACAGGGCTTAGTCACAAGGTCCGGACGGAAAGTACCTTTTGTAATATCTTATCAAGCTTAACGTCCTTCGAACTCGTGGGGGAGTACTGTGGCGGTGCTGTCGGCAAGAGTACGCAGGTGTTGGCGCCCCTATTATCATAAATCTGCCAACACATCCTTTTCGTGAGCGCGCTTTTTCTGTACCTCACTTTCGCTGTTCGAGAGAGAAAGCTTTCGTTTCTTGGAGAGTCAAGATGTGTTATTTTCTGTGTGTCCGGGTATACTCGTTTCTTTTTATATGTGTAACGTGCCATGTGTTTCTTCGAATTAATAAACTTTGTATTAGCCGTTCTCTAGAATTTAAGTAATTATTGTGGAATAAAAGTTGAGCTACCTATGGATAAATTACTGCTTCAATTTAAGTGTCAGTACACAACTTTCTACGCTAGTGATACGACCATAATGGAGACCATACTCCCTCCACAAAGCACGTCTCAGTTCAAATTGCACCACAAAATAACCAATTTTTTCAAAATTAATACTTACCAGCTTTATTTAATAAATTATTCATAAATTATTTTCGAATCTAGTGAGTTATATAAAATGAATCTCTTTACGGCTTATGCTGAGTTTAGTTGTTATCCGCGACTTTGCTCGCATGCATTTGATAATCTGAAAATTGCTCGACGATGATTTCCTCCATACAACATTTGAAGCCCTCGTGACCCCCTTTGGGAGTTGAATTCTCACAAGTCCGTCTTACGGCCGTATTCATGAACACGGTGTATTGTCGTTTAAACTACAGTCGCAGGTGAAAGGATTAAAGATCGAAACGGATTGGTAAATTTGAGGATTTTAACCAATCCGCGTCGATCGCTAATCCTTTTACCTGCGATTGTAGTTTATACGCTGTCAGTGAATACGGCCATTATTGAGCCAAAGCGTTCAAATTTACCGATGATTATGTGTAATCCCCAACTCGTATTGGTAAATACGACAAATCATCATCAAATTTTCTAAATTTTATTTATTTAAATTTCAGTCTAGGACGACGGATTCGATTAGTGATGTTGTTTATACATAAAAATGTATAAGCATTTAAAAACATTTTCTATTGTTTTTATAGCGTTTTTTTATTCTCGTAACACTTATTTTCATTTACCGTTTTTTAACATGTATAAGGAACCCTTCTTATCAACAATTTCGACCCCAAAAATATTAAGGGTTCCTATAAATAAACCTTTTAAACATTTTTTTCCAAATTTTGAGCCCAAAAATCAGGGGTTTCTTATACACGTTAAAATACGGAAATATAGTTTTTAAGGCAAAATATGTGCAGTGCACCCATCGCCTACTGGAGAAACTGAAAAGTGTTTGAATTTAATTGATATTTTCGCATGATTTCTTCCATAGTTATCAAACTTCTTACTCACCAACTTCAATCGGATATTATGCATAATTAACGGTAAAAGTGACAAATGTAGAAAAATCTATGATACCTACCAAAAAGATTGGTGGTTAAATCAACTCATTTAATGTTACCATCCACTGGTCAATTTTTTTTCTCCAGAATTTCAGACCAGGCGGAAAGGGAAGTGGGATGATGACGGCCAAAATGCTATATTATACAATAGTCTTGGATTTGAAACGTCTCGACATTTTGACAGATACCTCTAGCACAGGCAGTAGGATTTGGGGCAAAAAATAAAAAAATAACGATCCACATTTCCTCTCGCTTTTAATGACTTGAGCCAACCTTCTGGTCAGTTTTATTACTTCGTTCGGAGCAGAGAGGAGGTTTTCTTTCTATGACCCTCAGAAGGTTTTTCTGTTTATCTAATCTTTCCGGGGTGTGTGTGTTTTTTTGCTAGAGTAATCAGCATTGAGTATTTGGATCCTATATTCTTCTGAATTGAACAGGTAACCCCTCCCTACTTCAGTACACGGCTTCTGCTGTTGGTGAGCAACCAATGGTAGTCTCAAAATGAATATTGCGGTTTTCTTCTGCTACATCTGTTTCTAAGACTCTTTTTCATGTAATCTTGGGGCAAGCTGGCCCATGGTTAGAATAGCATCTACCCTGACTTGGGTCAACATGGATTCATCTGGTAATTTCCAGGGCATTGGTCAAAGCGTGTAAATACTTTATGTGTGAGATCAAAACTCACACAGATACACTCATGGCAATGAAGAGGTAAATCGAAAAAAAAATTCCCTGGAAAAAAAAGAGTGATTCCGGAAACCACAGAGAGAGAAAAGAGGAACAAACAGACAAATTTTGTAACGCTTCGGAGTACTCTTAAACACCACCAAAAGGAGGGTGAATCGTAGCCCCATTCAAGACGTGCAATTCATATTTCATTCAACACGTGCACCATCCTGCTGTAGAATGAAATCACCTGATTCTTCTCCTAGGTGTGGTGAGAAAAGAATCACATGCGTTAAACTCGTAGAGTTGAGTCTGACGGCCTCGTGCCGCCATCTATCACAATCTTCATAAACTTCCAACTGTTATTTTTGATTTCCGATTTTCAATACAGCAAATTTATTTCCCTGAGGCTGGGATTACACTATAAAAGGTAGATAAAAGTTTTTATAACATTTGAAAAACCTAACCAATAAAGCTCATAGGCTTACAGGTTAGTTACATCCTGTCAAATGGAACCAATAAGATCATTGGTTAAATTTTTCAAGTTTTATAAAACAATTTTAATAAAACTTTTACAGTGTAAATCTGGCCTAATACAAAAAAGATGGCGCGTGTGTGGAGCCGTGTCAATTTACTGATTAAAATCCTTCAACTACAACACCATGAAGTTCCTTATATATTCAATTTGCCAAAAATGAACTATAAGCCACACATTACCATATCACTTAGGTGTGATCAGTAGCAAGTTTATAGATCACTGAAATGAGCTGCGACACATCTTCACATCGCTTAAGTGACTAGCGGCAGAGTTCCAAAGCACTCCAGCGGCCCGTGACACATTTTCAAATAGCTTAAACGACTGCCGGAACAGTTCCAGATCATTTAAGTGACTCGCGGCTCGTTCCCGGATAACTTCAGTGACCTGCGGTAAATTTACAGATAATTTGAGTATCCCGAACCACAATTCTGGATTGAAGAAGCCCACGACACATTTAGATATCACTAAAGTGACCCATGGTTCAGTTCTACAACACCTATGTGGCTCGCGGCAGATTACCAGATATGTTAAGCGACCCGCAATACATTACCACAGTGTCACGTTTGTAGCTCACTTAATTAACCCGCGATGACAATTACAAATGATTTACAAATATATCAAGCGACCCGAAACTCCTTTTCAAACCAATGAATAGACTCGCACTTTCAAAAATGTCGATCATCTTTGGTTTAACGGAGAATGTGAAATCCATGAACATATTTTTTGTTATATAACTATGGGAATTCGTATGAACATTCTATGGCTCACTCAATATTTGGATATGCACGGAAAATTAAATGGCAACAAAATACCCATCGTATCAACCTTCTTTTCTAATTTTTTAATCCGGGTCCTGTACAGAAATTTTCCTTTTGATCTCAGGAAGTTACGCCTTGACATAAAGGTTTGTATAAGTTTTGAGTTAGAATACGGTGAATATGAACTTTAGGGGTTTGATCAGAAGTCAGCACTTAAAGTTGAACTTTCGGGGTTTTTAAGATGGCTTCTGGGAGAAAATGCCTCCGGGAAAAGTGTGGTTTATTACTTAAAATTTAGCAATAAAATTCTGGAAGAAAAATTATATGTGAAGATGAATATACCCTGCATCAACATGGTCGAAAAAAAATTCACCAAAATGAATTATTTCTTGACAAAAAAATAAGACATTGAAAAATAAAGATTTGCCGATATTTATGATTTCAGTGCATTCTTCGACAATCAGAAATGCAAAAAAAACCTATTAAATGTCTAAAAAAAATTAATGCTAGGAGGTCCGAAAAGATTTATAAAATCGCACCAAATTGGGAGAATCGGAAATAAAATTCAAAGTAACAACTATTTGACTTTGCTGAGCAATGTTTTATCGGTTTATAGATAACAGGCAAAAATAGAAGAAAACTGTATATTTTACCCGCATCATTATTTTTTACCATTGTAACAGTAATTGAAAAATAGTTATTGATTAAATTGCTGTGTTATGCATAGTTCTAACAAAAGAATCAGTTTACATCCATTTTTGCAAAAAAAAGTAATTCGATTTGTTTTTATGGGGAGTGAACCATGAACGAGTTAAGACAGCTTAGTTGCTAAAATAATACCGTTATTATCCATGAACATATAAAATGGAATGGAAATATTGAGTAAAATGCTTACTCCCTGCAAAAAGAAAAACACTTCCGTAAGTCTTCACTAATTTGTGAATATGCAGTGGACAGTACCGTCTTAACGCATGGGTCCACCCAATGCCGGCTGGGTGCCTCGAATGCAGAAAAAGCCTTATGAAATCTAGTCAAATTTACGACAATAAGTACGTCTATTGGTTTGCACGTATTTCTAGGCAGGTAGGGTGCCCCCAAGAAAAACCACTTTGCCTGATGGACTGTGATGCTGTTAAGACATAGCGGCCCTTAGGGCTGTGCGCCAAGTGTGTTAATACCAGGCCTCGCGCGCGCACTGGACATCCGAATTTCAATTCTGAAAGAAAACGATTTCTTTTATTTATTCTAAAAAAATTTCAGCAGTTCTGGAGAAACATTTCTTCTATTTATCCCGAAAACTTTCATCATTTCTCGAATTATATTTTTCATTTATTATAAAAACTCTCAATTCTAAAATCATTTCTTCCGTTCATTATGATTTCTCGTTCTCTCAATTTTTGCCCACCCTGTATACATTACATTCACTTTGTAATTAATCTAATACGAAGGAAAAATTACGCTTCTTTCGACATAAATATTTCGTTATTATCAGATTCTTGAGTGACCTAAACCCTGATTGCAATACAAACAAACAAATACAACACTAAGATGCAAAAAATATCTTACTCCCTGATAGCAAAGAAAAAACATCTTGTCGTTAAAGAAATCTAATGGAATTAAAAAATAGACCACGTCTTCAACCACAAAAACCACTAGAAAATCAATAGGAACACCAAAGAGAATGGTTTTTTACCCGGGAATACCAAAAAGCATTTGCGGGGGTTTCTGGTGTCATTTTTCTCTACGACAATGCAAGAGACCACATACTGCTACATTAAAAACTGAAGGCGGATCGCTGGCCAGCTTTAGAACAATCCCCATAAAGTCCGGATCTTCATGCAATTATAATTTGTTTGGACCGCTTAAACAGGCATTAGCCCTTTAAGCGGATTTTAAAATCCTTCTGATCCGCATTATATTTAACTGCCACAAAAAATGTAATTCACTAAACTTTTTAGAAATTCCCACCTATTTTCAAGAACTTTTTTTTTCCGATTGCGAACTGATAAATGTCCCTCCCCATCTCCAAAACGAAAACAAGATAATTGACTCCGCCCATCTGTTTTATTTCTCTCACTAAGATACAAAAAGACACCTATTTATTGATACGCAGATATTTATTTATACCCCTTTATTTTCAGTTGTTCTCGATTGACACTATCAGAATTCAAATGAAAATATGTACTAATAAATGCCCAGAGCTTTGGTATTAAGAAAGATTTTTTGGAAACTATGATAGCTCTGGGGAGCCTGCACCTCGTACCCATCACAGAATCTTGGGCAAACGCTGGGTATGAATGTTTCTTACACATCTCCAGATTCGGTACTATTTTAAGAAATAGATCTAATAGGAAAAAATGTGAACTCTTAATATACGTGAAGTCATGTTTGAAGGTTAGAGAGTGTAACGTGTAGAGACATTGAAACTATATGGGTTGAGCTTGAAAAGAAAAACCGTCATAAGCTTATTGTTGGGGGTTTGCTATAACCCATCGAATAAATATCCAAATTGTATCTCTAAACCTCATGATGAAATTTCGTACATACCTAAGCATAAGGGGGTTGCCATATTAGGGGATTTCAATTACCCGCGTATCTCGATTGGGAGAATAGAGATTTCATTAATTTTAAGACAAATTTTCATTAATTTTATGATCATTTTTTTATTTAGGTCCAAATTTTTTTTTAGTTTTGGAATTATTTCTTTCAATATTTTTAAATTTATGTTTTTAATGTGCACAAATAAATATATAGTAAATGCATAAATAAATGTAAATGCCAACATTATTTTCCATAAGTGCTGTATATTCTATATAAATGTAGGCATTTTTTGATGATGATTGCCTTCAGCTAAATTCTATGAAATTGTGGCCCCGAAACTGTAAAGACGCCCGTCCCCTCAATTACATTTGCGCAGGGCCCCCCGACTGATGTCGGTATCCGAAAATGTATAAAATAAATGCTTCGATTTATTGTTCATTAGTGCAATGTAATGCACAACTATATATATATATATATAAATAAAACTTACGAGCTTATTGAAAGAAAACAATAACAATTTGAATAACTATTATTGAATATGCAGTATATATGTATTACCATTTATCAATTCGACTTATGTGTATACAGCCAAACCCGTCTATAGCAGAAGCTATCCGCGAAGCTCGTGGATAATATATATATATATATATATATATATATATATATAAAACCCCTTTGTATATAAAGGCGTCTTACGCATGTGGTGTCCAAAATAACACGAAGCAGTGAACAACCAACTATGATCCTACTTGGTTTATTCCTGTCGATGGTAAAGGCTTTCTCATCTATAGGGAGTGTTGCCCAAGGACGGTAGAGGGGAAGTACAAACGATCGGTAAGGGGCCCGTGCAAAGCCGCTCGAAAGTTTTAAATGTCTAAAGGCAACTTCGGGATCGGTGGAATGTAGTTCAGAACAAAACATATAAATTGAGAAAAATTATAGAAAATCTATACCCCTCTTGTGGGCGACTATGGTGCATCTCGGGTGTTCTTAGAAGCCTCTGTGACAGACCAAAGGTTTATCGAGGTGAGTTCGCACTTATTCAAAACACTATAAAAATTAAATCTGTAGTTTTTCTTAGATTTTTTTTGAACAATCCTTACCAGCGAAAGGAAATTTATGGGAAACCATCTTCAATATGCCTCAAGGTTAGTGAAATACAAACCTCAGGCCCGAAATAGGCAATAGTCTAGTAGTCTAGTAATAGTCTCTGGTCTAGGATGAGCGCTATCGATGTGATTGAACGGCATGGGTCTATGAAAACATCACGATTAACCGCAAATTCATTATAGTATAATAACGGCTTTACTTTCTTTTTTACCATTGACTGTTTTGTTATTGAGACTCATGATGGCTTATTAAAATTGCCTTTTGAACTTTTTTGGCCAGCATAATTCAACCTATACTCCACAGATGAGAGGTAGTCTGTGAAGATAAGACAGGGAATTGCAGGTAGTCTTGGCATGATTCGATTCCGATTACACTGACGTCTATTTTTAAATCAATGACTTTTAAAAAAACATTTCATTGAATTGCGTGCAAAAAAAAAAAACCCTTTCAAAATAAAAGTGAAGAAAGTAATGGATTATAGGTAAATGTATATAGGTAATGTGATTATAGGTGTTATAATTATATAAACTGAAGGGCCAAAAAAACTGGTACAGGCATACGTATGCAAATAGAGAGATATGGAACCAATCAGAGTACAGCGCTGCGGTCGGCAACGCCTATATAACACAACAAGTGTCTGGCACAGTGGTTAGATCGGTTACCGCTACTACAATGGCAGGTTATCGAGATTTAAGTGAGTTTGAACGTGGTGTTATAGTCGGCGCACGAAAGATGGGACATAGCATCTCCGAGATAGCGATGAAATTTGGATTTTCACGTACGACCATTTCACGAGTGTACCGTGAATATCGGGAATCCGGTAAAAAATTAAATCTACGACTGCGGCCGGAAAAAGATCATGCAAGAACGGGGCTGACGAGAATCATTAAACGTGATAGACGTGCAACCCTTTCGCAAATTGCTGCAGATTTCAATGCTGGGCCATCAACAAGTGTCAGCGTGCGAACCATTCAACGAAACATCGTCGATATGGGCTTTCGGAGGCGAAGGCCCACTCATGTACCCTCGATGACTGCACGACACAAATCTTTACGCCTCGCCTGGGCCCGACAACACCGACATTGGACTGTTGAGGACTGGAAACACGTTGCCTGGTCTGACGAGTCTCGGTTCCAATTGGTTCGAGCTGATGAACGGGTATGGAGACAGCCTCATGAATCCATTGACCCTACATGTGAATAGGGGACTGTTCAAGCTGGTGGAGTCTCTGTGATTGTATGGGGCGTGTGCAGTTGGCGTGATATGGGACTCCGGATACGTCTAGATACGACTCTGACAGGTGACAGGTACGTAAGCATCCCGTCTGATCACCTGCACCCATTCATGTCCATTGTGCATTCCGACGGACTTGGACAATTTCAGCAGGACAATGCGACACCCCACACGTCCAGAATTGCTACAAAGTGGCTCCAGGAACACTCTTCTGACTTTAGACACTTCCGCTGGCCATCTAAATCACCAGACATGAACATTATTGAACATATCTGGGATGCCTTGCAACGTGCTGTTCAGAAGAGATCTCCACCCCTCTTACTCCTACGGATTTATGAACAGCCCTGCAGGATTCATGGTGTGAATTACCTCCAGCACTACTTCAGACATTAGTCGAGTCCATGTCAAATCGTGTTGCGGCACTTCTGCGTGCTCGCGGGGGCCCTACACGATATTAGGCAGGTGAACCAGTTTTTTTGGCTCTTCAGTGTATATATATAGGCAATTATATATCACTGACCAGAGACGGCTTAAGTTTATCCACCGCCCGAGTGCAAAGCTTCATGTGCCGCCCTAAAGATGACCCTGTTGGGAAGCTTACAAGGGTTAAGACTATTTTCTCTTTAGAAGAAAGCGGTACGCCATTGTTTACCGAGAAAATATGCGTGACTACACATCCCGCTTTTGATGAAAATGTTTCGTTTTCAAAATACATTCACAAATAACTGAATGTACAAAAAAGCATTTATTCATTAGCCATCACTTAAACTCATCCTGTAGAGATAGCCAGACGATTTCTATTAAGAATTTATTTAAAAGACGTTTCTGGTGATTCAGGGATTGAGAGCAAGTGAGAAGCCGAATTATTTCCTCTGCGTTTGACTGTTGCGGAAAAATTACTGTTTGAGAGCACCGAAATTGACGCAAACGCACTAGCACGTTTCGAAACGGCCGCTCCGCAAACGTTAAAATGGTATTCCGGTTGAAATTTATCGGGAGGAAAAAACACCATGCACGCAAATGTAACCTGGAGAAGAAGAAATCGTATGCTAACCTGTGCGTCACAGTGAATTAAAGGCGCGGACGCCAGTCCTCTGAAGTTATTCCAGCGTGCAGCTGTTCTAACAGTCGTAACATACGAGATAATGGCGCACTATAGTAATACCGAGTCCGCGTCTTTTATTCACTGTGATGCAGATTTGCATACGGTTTCTTCTTCTCCAGGTTACATTTACATATGCTTGGTGTTTTTTTTTTTCTCCCGATAAATTTCAACCGGAATGCCTTTTTAACGTTTGTGGAGCGGCCGTTTCGAAACGTGCTAGGGCGTTTGCGTTTCATGATAGACAATGCATTCTTTTATGACAATTGTTTGAATTGGTGTGTACTATGAAATTTTAAAGTTTTTCCCATCTTTTCTGAATCACCCTGTATATTATTATACAAATGGCATTTCCCCCGTCACATAGAGCTAATACAATACATATAGTATAAATATCCATGTATCACACGTTAGCGATGAAAAAAAAATGGGTTTGTGGACTAACGGACCGTCTTGCATCTGTTGGCTGCCAAGGCAATATCCGCGGCTTCAAATCAAAGTATTCCGGGCATTTTCTAACGATTTCAAAAACAGACTTTATTCGAACTTAGAACATTAACAAGCGTAGCCTAAATACGACTACTTTCCTCAAGCATCCGTTAATAAAATGTCTCCAAATACTACTGCCTCTCATACTTTTTTAAATTTGACGGTCTTTCAAATCGCTCGTTCGTTCGAGCGCAAAGTCACGTTACATTTCTTCCTTTTCAGCGCTGTTCAATATCTTCCTACACATCAGCATATTGAACATTGTCCAGGGATCTCCAGCCACTTTACTAATTGGCCGCCCGAATCATTACTGCACAACGGAATTTGATCAAACCTCTCGGCCAATTTGCACAATTGCCCGCACTGCGATTTCACGAGATTGCAACTTTGAGCTTATCCTTAAGATTCAAAAAGAACTACTGCACCAACTTTGAAATTTTACAGAAATGTCCATTCGACCTGTGTTCCTAAACTGAATCTCGATCTGGGATAAATGACAATTCGTTAGAATTTTATGGGTTTTTAAATTTTCAAAAAAAATTCAATAATCTCAATTCTATTTTCTTAAAAATACTTCTGATCGGTCAGTTGCTAAATCGGAGGCTCATTTTGCTTACACGTGTAAAATAAACATTTTCTACATAATTTCAAAAACCGAACTCTGAGAACATCGCGTTTAAAGTGTTTTTTTTCTTATACAGGGTGGGCAAACGTCCGTAGAAACTTTAAATATGAATAAAAACCGGAAAATAACCGAAATAAAAAAATGTTTTCATGGTTAGCATCGCTAGGTAATGGGAATATTTATAAGACAGGAAAAAAACTCAAAAACAGCCGATAGGTAGTGCTGGTACGAGCCACTTCGTTAGAAATATGCAAATGAGACTGTTAGGAAGAACTTGTGCTCCTAATTCATAACCAGTTCACTGTTTTAAACCATGTATGTGGACCTGCTGCAGTCTGCCGTTTCTGAATTTGTGACTCACCTGCAATGTATTATATCCAGTGCCGTCTTAACGCATGGGCCCGCCCGGGCACGGCCCGGGGACCTCAAGGGAAGAGGGGCTTGACAAAAACGAGATCCGGTTGAAATTTTCTAGGCTATACCAGGTAGGGCCTCCGAAAAACCACTTCGCTCGTGGGGCCCATGATACTTTTAAGACGGCCCTGGTTACCTCGTGTGGTGGTGGTGGTGGTGGTCATGTGAAACACATAATGCTGTAAAAAACGATTTGGAGGCATTTGTTCGTTATTTTGTCATCTTTTCTTTGACTTGTGTACGTCCTTAAAAAAATCCCCGTGACCTAGAGGATGCTAACCCTTCAAACCGTTTTTTATTTCGGTTATTTTTCCGGTTTTTATGAATTTTCGAAGGTTCTGCGGACTTTTTGCCCACCCTGTATATATTACATTCACTTTGTAATTAATCTAATACGAAGGAAAAATTACGCTTCTTTCGACATAAATATTTCGTTATTATCAGATTCTTGAGTGACCTAAACCCTGATTGCAATACAAACAAACAAATACAACACTAAGATGCAAAAAATATCTTACTCCCTGATAGCAAAGAAAAAACATCTTGTCGTTAAAGAAATCTAATGGAATTAAAAAATAGACCACGTCTTCAACCACAAAAACCACTAGAAAATCAATAGGAACACCAAAGAGAATGGTTTTTTACCCGGGAATACCAAAAAGCATTTGCGGGGGTTTCTCGTGTCATTTTTCTCTACGACAATGCAAGAGACCACATACTGCTACATTAAAAACTGAAGGCGGATCGCTGGCCAGCTTTAGAACAATCCCCATAAAGTCCGGATCTTCATGCAATTATAATTTGTTTGGACCGCTTAAAGAGGCATTAGCCCTTTAAGAGGATTTTAAAATCTTTCTGATCCGCATTATATTTAACTGCCACAAAAAATGTAATTCACTAAACTTTTTAGAAATTCCCACCTATTTTCAAGAACTTTTTTTTTTCCGATTGCGAACTGATAAATGTCCCTCCCCATCTCCAAAAAGAAAACAAGATAATTGACTCCGCTCATCTGTTTTATTTCTCTCACTAAGATACAAAAAGACACCTATTTATTGATACGCAGATATTTATTTATACCCCTTTATTTTCAGTTGTTCTCGATTGACACTATCAGAATTCAAATGAAAATATGTACTAATAAATGCCCAGAGCTTTGGTATTAAGAAAGATTTTTTGGAAACTATGATAGCTCTGGGGAGCCTGCACCTCGTACCCATCACAGAATCTTGGGCAAACGCTGGGTATGAATGTTTCTCACACATCTCAAGATTTAATTTTTGTTGTGTATTTTCGATCGACTTAAATTTTTCTTTTTCTTCCTCTCATTTCATTTTCATATTACTTTCTCCAGGTTTTTGGCCGTTGTTTCTTTGTCGATGGTCAATTTATTTTCCTATGTGCTTACACAGGAAGGAATTTGGTTCTATTTGGTTTGGGCCGCTGAATTGGCCTTGAATTTGGTTTCCCGCGATTCTGGTGTATTTCAAATTTTTTTTTATATGATTTCGTGGGTTTAGTTAGGCTAGAACAGTATATACTTTATTTATTTACACCCCGTTTTTTTCAGTTCTTCCCGATTGACACTATCAGAATTCAAATTAAAATATGTACTAATAAATACCAAGAGCTTGGGTAATGAGAAAGAGTCTTTAGAAATTATGATAGCTGGGTTGAGCCTGCACCTCGTACCCATCACAGAATCTTGGGCAAACGCTGGGTATGAATGTTTCTTACACATCTCCAGATTCGGTACTATTTTAAGAAATAGATCTAATAGGAAAAAATGTGAACTCTTAATATACGTGAAGTCATGTTTGAAGGTTAGAGAGTGTAACGTGTAGAGACATTGAAACTATATGGGTTGAGCTTGAAAAGAAAAACCGTCATAAGCTTATTGTTGGGGGTTTGCTATAACCCACGCAATAAATATCCAAATTGTATCTCTAAACCTCATGATGAAATTTCGTACATACCTAAGCATAAGGGGGTTGCCATATTAGGGGATTTCAATTACCCGGGTATCTCGATTGGGAGAATAGAGATTTCATTACTTTTAAGACAAATTTTCATTAATTTTATGATCATTTTTTTATTTAGGTCCAAATTTTTTTTTAGTTTTGGAATTATTTCTTTCAATATTTTTAAATTTATGTTTTTAATGTGCACAAATAAATATATAGTAAATGCATAAATAAATGTAAATGCCAACATTATTTTCCATAAGTGCTGTATATTCTATATAAATGTAGGAATTTTTTGATGATGATTGCCTTCAGCTAAATTCTATGAAATTGTGGCCCCGAAACTGTAAAGACGCCCGTCCCCTCAATTACATTTGCGCAGGGCCCCCCGACTGATGTCGGTATCCGAAAATGTATAAAATAAATGCTTCGATTTATTGTTCATTAGTGCAATGTAATGCACAACTATATATATATATATATATATATAAATAAAACTTACGAGCTTATTGAAAGAAAACAATAACAATTTGAATAACTATTATTGAATATGCAGTATATATGTATTACCATTATCAATTCGACTTATGTGTATACAGCCAAACCCGTCTATAGCAGAAGCTATCCGCGAAGCTCGTGGATAATATATATATATATACATATATATATATATATATATATATATATACATATATATATACATATATATATATATATATATATATATATATATATATATATATATATATATAAATAAAACCCCTTTGTATATAAAGGCGTCTTACGCATGTGGTGTCCAAAATAACACGAAGCAGTGAACAACCAACTATGATCCTACTTGGTTTATTCCTGTCGATGGTAAAGGCTTTCTTATCTATAGGGAGTGTTGCCCAAGGACGGTAGAGGGGAAGTACAAACGATCGGTAAGGGGCCCGTGCAAAGCCGCTCGAAAGTTTTAAATGTCTAAAGGCAACTTCGGGATCGGTGGAATGTAGTTCAGAACAAAACATATAAATTGAGAAAAATTATAGAAAATCTATACCCCTCTTGTGGGCGACTATGGTGCATCTCGGGTGTTCTTAGAAGCCTCTGTGACAGACCAAAGGTTTATCGAGGTGAGTTCGCACTTATTCAAAACACTATAAAAATTAAATCTGTAGTTTTTCTTAGATTTTTTTTGAACAATCCTTACCAGCGAAAGGAAATTTATGGGAAACCATCTTCAATATGCCTCAAGGTTAGTGAAATACAAACCTCAGGCCCGAAATAGGCAATAGTCTAGTAGTCTAGTAATAGTCTCTGGTCTAGGATGAGCGCTATCGATGTGATTGAACGGCATGGGTCTATGAAAACATCACGATTAACCGCAAATTCATTATAGTATAATAACGGCTTTACTTTCTTTTTTACCATTGACTGTTTTGTTATTGAGACTCATGATGGCTTATTAAAATTGCCTTTTGAACTTTTTTGGCCAGCATAATTCAACCTATACTCCACAGATGAGAGGTAGTCTGTGAAGATAAGACAGGGAATTGCAGGTAGTCTTGGCATGATTCGATTCCGATTACACTGACGTCTATTTTTAAATCAATGACTTTTAAAAAAACATTTCATTGAATTGCGTGCAAAAAAAAATAAAAGTGAAGAAAGTAATGGATTATACGTAAATGTATATAGGTAATGTGATTATAGGTAATGTGATTATAGGTAATGTGATTTTGGGTATTATAATGATTATATAAACTGAAGAGCCAAAAAAACTGGTGCAGGCATACGTATGCAAATATAGAGATATGGAACGAATCAGAGTACAGCGCTGCGATTGGCAACGCCTATATAACACAGCAAGTGTCTGGCAGAGTTGTTAGATCGGTTGCCACTACTACAATGGCAGGTTATCGAGATTTAAGTGAGTTTGAACGTGGTGTTATAGTCGGCGCACGAAAGATGGGACATAGCATCTCCGAGATAGCGATGAAATTTGGATTTTCACGTACGACCATTTCACGAGTGTACCGTGAATATCGGGAATCCGGTAAAAAATTAAATCTACGACATCGCTGCGGCCGGAAAAAGACCATGCAAGGACGGGACTGACGAGAATCATTAAACGTGACAGACGTGCAACCCTTCCGCAAATTGCTGCAGATTTCAATGCTGGGCCATCAACAAGTGTCAGCGTGCGAACCATTCAACGAAACGTTGAAAGACGTTTCTGGTGATTCAGGGATTGAGAGCAAGTGAGAAGCCGAATTATTTCCTCTGCGTTTGACTGTTGCGGAAAAATTACTGTTTGAGAGCACCGAAATTGACGCAAACGCACTAGCACGTTTCGAAACGGCCGCTCCGCAAACGTTAAAATGGCATTCAGGTTGAAATTTATCGGGAGAAAAAAAAACACCATGCATGCAAATGTAACCTGGAGAAGAAGAAATCGTATGCTAACCTGTGCGTCACAGTGAATTAAAGGCGCGGACGCCCGCCCTCTGAAGTTATTCCAGCGTGCAGCCGTTCTAACAGTCGTAACATACGAGATAATGGCGCACTATAGTAATACCGAATCCGCGTCTTTTATTCACTGTGATGCAGATTTGCATACGGTTTCTTTTTCTCCAGGTTACATTTGCATATGCTTGGTGTTTTTTTTCTCCCGATAAATTTCAACCGGAATGCCTTTTTAACGTTTGTGGAGCGGCCGTTTCGAAACGTCAAGGGCGTTTGCGTTTCATGTTAGACAATGCATTCTTTTATGACAATTGTTTGTATTGGTGTGTACTATGAAATTTTAAAGTTTTTCCCATCTTTTCTGAATCACCCTGTATATTATTATACAAATGGCATTTCCCCCGTCACATAGAGCTAATACAATACATATAGTATAAATATCCATGTATCACACGTTAGCGATGAAAAAAAAATGGATTTGTGGACTAACGGACCGTCTTGCATCTGTTGGCTGCCAAGGCAATGGCCGCGGCTTCAAATCAAAGTATTCCGGGCATTTTCTAACGATTTCAAAAACAGACTTTATTCGAACTTAGAACATTAACAAGCGTAGCCTAAATACGACTACTTTCCTCAAGCATCCGTTAATAAAATGTCTCCAAATACTACTGCCTCTCATACTTTTTTAAATTTGACGGTCTTTGAAATCGCTCGTTCGCGCAAATTCACGTTACTATTCTTCCTTTTCAGCGCTGTTCAATATCTTCCTACACATCAGCATATTGAACATTGTCCAGGGATCTCCAGCCACTTTACTAATTGGCCGCCCGAATCATTACTGCACAACGGAATTTGATCAAACCTCTCGGCCAATTTGCACAATTGCCCGCACTGCGATTTCACGAGATTGCAACTTTGAGCTTATCCTTAAGATTCAAAAAGAACTACTGCACCAACTTTGAAATTTTACAGAAATGTCCATTCGACCTGTGTTCCTAAACTGAATCTCGATCTGGGATAAATGACAATTCGTTAGAATTTTATGGGTTTTTAAATTTTCAAAAAAAATTCAATAATCTCAATTCTATTTTCTTAAAAATACTTCTGATCGGTCAGTTGCTAAATCGGAGGCTCATTTTGCTTACACGTGTAAAATAAACATTTTCTACATAATTTCAAAAACCGAACTCTGAGAACATCGCGTTTAAAGTGTTTTTTTTCTTATACAGGGTGGGCAAACGTCCGTAGAAACTTTAAATATGAATAAAAACCGGAAAATAACCGAAATAAAAAAATGTTTTCATGGTTAGCATCGCTAGGTAATGGGAATATTTATAAGACAGGAAAAAAACTCAAAAACAGCCGATAGGTAGTGCTGGTACGAGCCACTTCGTTAGAAATATGCAAATGAGACTGTTAGGAAGAACTTGTGCTCCTAATTCATAACCAGTTCACTGTTTTAAACCATGTATGTGGACCTGCTGCAGTCTGCCGTTTCTGAATTTGTGACTCACCTGCAATGTATTATATCCAGTGCCGTCTTAACGCATGGGCCCGCCCGGGCACGGCCCGGGGACCTCAAGGGAAGAGGGGCTTGACAAAAACGAGATCCGGTTGAAATTTTCTAGGCTATACCAGGTAGGGCCTCCGAAAAACCACTTCGCTCGTGGGGCCCATGATACTTTTAAGACGGCCCTGGTTACCTCGTGTGGTGGTGGTGGTGGTGGTCATGTGAAACACATAATGCTGTAAAAAACGATTTGGAGGCATTTGTTCGTTATTTTGTCATCTTTTCTTTGACTTGTGTACGTCCTTAAAAAAATCCCCGTGACCTAGAGGATGCTAACCCTTCAAACCGTTTTTTATTTCGGTTATTTTTCCGGTTTTTATGAATTTTCGAAGGTTCTGCGGACTTTTTGCCCACCCTGTATATATTACATTCACATTGTAATTAATCAAAAATAGCGTCACTCTCCGCTACCATACGAAGGTTTTAACAACTGGATATTGCGAAGATGCATTTTGAGAAAGAGAGAAAAATCAACTGCTATTGCGGGGAATCTAACCCATGTCCTTTCACTTTACAGGTGAACATCCTTGACCACTAGATTACAAAGGCAACGAGTCCCGCAATCTTTTCTTGGAGCTCGTGTGCACTGAACGGGGCCGTACATGGACGGCTGGACCTGATTCGGGTGACAGCGTCAGCAGTTGTGAGCCTTGAATAAAATAGTTTTTGAAGACATTTTTGAAAAAAAATCGATTTTAGGTGTCGTGGCACCCCTTAAATGAATATTATTCAATAGCATCCAAGTGAATGTTAATGATATTCACATATGTTCGAGTAATAATTTGAACCCTAGAATTATATAAATTAGTGGTCCGTCGAAGTATTTCAGAAAGTTTGATGGCCCTTGTATTCAGAAAGGTGGAGTAACGATGGCCTATAACAAGGATCCGATAAGTTTGCAAAGCGTTTTCACCTGAGCATAGGACAACTTTATAATTATAACTCTGTGTGTCGGGAACTGTTTTTCTGATGAAAAAAAAAAGGTGGCGTTCATTTAAATGAATCAAAAATGTGTCTCATTAATTTTTTTCACACGACTAGAGTAAGTGTTAAATATGGGCACTTTCAAATGAATGAGATTAAAAGTGGAAATTTTGAGCTATTAAAACATTCGAATCAATGTCCCTAAATATAAATTCCATATCAGTTTCCTTATCATAATAGTTTAGTCTGTCTTTTGAAGTTTAGCTTCAGCTGAACATTATTTTAGTTCATAGTCTATTATTTAGCAATTGTCCATAAATGTGAATCAGATGATAATTATTGTTGTTTAGACAAGGAATAAACAAAAAATATATACTCACAGGCTGAAAATGAATACAGAAGTACGCATATTGTATTTTTAAGGTATCCGACTACGTTGAAAACGTCATTTTGGAAGAAAATATGGATTTTTATTTTTTATAAAAGCCGTATTTGTTATGATTCCAAAACGGGCCTTGTTTTGTTTATATGATGCTTAGAATCAAAGTTACGTTCACTTTAGGGCTGCGTTTTTACATACAAGTAATACGCGAATAAAGACTTTAAACGTGTTTTACGAAGAATGCTATTTTTGACATTTTACTTGACTTTGTGACATGATTTGTAAAAATTGATCCATTGCATCCTTAGTTTTAGCATAGACGACTCTACCAATAGCCACTACCCTAAACTTGGCGCACACTAAGATGATTTACATTAGTGGGAGAATCGTTATTTATTGATTATTATCTCCATAAATATTAACATCAATCTAATTGTATGGTATTAATTTGTGAATTCTTTTCACGTTATTATATATTTACCATTTCAGCTCATGAATATTGTCTAAGGCAGCGGTTCTCAACCGGTGCTCCGCGGAGCCCTTGGAGCTCCGTGTGCACTTCCCAAGGGCTCCTCCGCGACTCGAAGAAAATAAAATAAATCAGTAAATTTGATAGATAAATTAAAAAATGAGGCCTACAGGAGTTCCGCATTAAAATTGTTTACAAAAAGTGCTCCTCGACTCAAACAGGGCTCCGCCATAGAAATTATGCGCTGAAAAGGGCTCCGCGAATACAAAAAGGTTGAGAACCGCTGGTCTAAGGAATGAAACGAATTTCTGAAATAGTGAAAAATATCAAAATTTCGTTGTTTATTTGTTTACTCGAATACTTAAAAAAAATGTTTGAAGAACTGGATGGAGAGAGATGCGACTTATCGTATCACCGTATACTCAAAACAATAATTACCCATTTCAGTAAAGTTATGAGCTTCGTATTTAAACATTTTCGCATAATTTGTTATGACAAATTTTTCAATGAGTTCCAAATTTATATCTAGTATACGGTCCGTAAAAGTGGTCATTTTCATATAATCACTCATATCTCGCGAAATAGAGATCAGATTGGAATGAAAATTGATTCTGTTGGGGTTTGCTGATTCGGATGAAGTAAAAATTAGTGTATGCTTCTATTCATGAAATTTTAAAATATGTTTTAATAATTCATAATTCATACTTTAAAAATGGCAAATTCAAAATGAGTAATAAAATTATATTTGGCCCATTAGAATCTATCATTTAATATAAAAATTAATGAGATAGCAATATTATTTCAGCAATTATGCTCAAAAACAAGATGTTTCCGTTTAACATTAAGACATTCATTTTTCAATAATTTATATTTCACTAACCGTTCGTTCAAAATTGATGAAATTTAGTATTTCGGCATTTCTTGAGATACTGCATCCAAATATGGAAGAAAAAAATGGGGTTACCATTGAACTTTGAAAAGTTGGATCAAGTTTCAACATCTAGATGGCCACTTAAGTAAAAACGAACTTAATACATTTATGGAAGATCTTAAACGAGAAGAAGAATGCTACCTTTCTTTTTCTTTTACAATTAATAGAATCCAAGATATCGCCATCGTTCGGATAAAAGTTGTGGGCACTGTACATTGTGCTTATTTTCCCATTATCTCGGGCACATTTTTAACAACCAGGGCCCTGATGTCGATGGTATTTGAATTTTTTTGTTTTCACTGTATTAGGGTTTTTTTCGAGTTTTGAGACATTTTCGTGATATTTTTTTACTTTTTGCAATGGAAAAGATTGAAAAAAATGTATGAATAGTGATTGCATTGAGCACAATTAAAAGTCATTTGAGCACAGATAAGATGAAAGATGTTTTTTTTCGCTACCTTACCATAGGTATACGCAGGATTTTCGCGGCTGTGGGGGGGGGGGTCATTTTTTCGTTTTTTACTGCAAACCTATTCCTCCTCCAGTATGGCAGTGACATCTAGAAACAAAGCCCTCCGGCCAGATTCTCCAAGGGCCTCTCAATAGTGAATTCCTTGTTAAAAAACAAAAATATTAAGATTCGTCTCACCCCCTCCCCCTGGGCTGGATCCCTGTCAGCCCCACCCTTGTGGGGAACATAATGTCAGTGTTCCTGACAGATTCATGAATTATAACTTGTTTGTCAGAAAAATTGTTATTTTTGATGATCTAAAGGCCGGTTTACACGCACCGTTTTGTCGTCCGTTTTGGGGAAAAGAGGGAGTGTCTGCGATAAGATGGTGTCGTGTAGACGGAAAAAATCGAAGGTCAAGTGGTTCAAGGTCGCGTCAAAAAATCTGGTGGCCGAGCAATAAGGCCGGTTTACACGCACCGTTTTGTCGTCCGTTTTGGGGGGGACCAAACCGGTCTGAAAATCGTGTCATTTTTTGGGGGTGTCTACACGCAACGATTTTTCAACCGTTTTATCGTGCGATCCAGCTTGTGACTGTTGATGGATGTCCACAATGGAAGACGCGCTCTTGCTATTCACTCTTTACCAATTACATCAGTTGCAGAAGAGCAGGAAGAAAAATAAAAGAAGTCGCAGGTCAGAGACATAATTTACTATATTAAAGAATCGATGAAGTGGAGGGAACATAATATAAAATCAAAATAAAAAAAAAAAAGAAACGAACTATTCACAAAAAACGAAAGTTACCCAACAAAAAAATGTTGGCGCACTGCCATGGGTGGAGATACGCCTGGGGGGGATGCACCCCCCCTCCCCCAGCGTCAAAATTGAAGTCGACAGATATAATGTATATGTGTATATATGAATTGACATTATCATCATGCCCCTTCCCCCCAGACTTCCAAGTCTATCTCCGCCTATGCGCAGGGCAAGAAAAATACGTACAACTGAGGTCGGTAAAAGGCAAAAAGTGCCCTGAAATATGTCTTCTGATACGTGGATTTTATAGACTCCTTTGAATGAAGTCTATAAAGCCTATAATACCATTTCAACTTTCGGGGGTCGCCGAGAGATGTGCAAAAAGTTTGACCGTTTTCTTCGTAATTGTTTACTTAATCCGAGGTGCCCTCGGTCCGATCCTCCTCGAATTATCGAGAGGCTGCCGTCACTCTCTACTTGAGTTAAAATACCACTTTCAGAAGTTTCTCGATAAGCAAAATGGATTATGGCGTGCAAAACATTTCGTATACTGCCCTCAGCCCGAAATTCCGTATCTACATAAAAAAAGTTTTAGGTGCCAATACTGATCAAAAAATGTTTCTGACCAGTTCAGCAATTACAGATCGCAAAGTTATAATTAAAAAAAGTACTTTATTTATACAGCCAAACACGGTTAAAATGATATCGAAGATTCTGCGAAATTTTTTTGGTGCAAACGATTCGTCCTTAGTAGAGCCCGGAAGTTCAGGCAAAATGCCACATAAATGTTTTTTTTTTACTTATTTTTAAACTTTTCCGGTAAAAATGCCTTTTTTGAAATTATCGTGCCATAAATGCCTATTTTACCAGTTTTAAGTTTATTAGTGAATTTCAGAGGCATAATCTGTAAAACTTGAATATTACGGGCATTGAAAACTTCAAAAAAAAATCGCTCTTTTTAAAATTTCACAAATCTCAGTATTACTTATCGTCAGAAATCCGCCTTCCCAGCTCCATTTAGACGCAACTAAGTGATCTGAGAGATTGGTGTTGGCATGTATTAATTTTGCTTTGACCGGATGATATTAGCCGTGAATGATTTTGTTTCAGATGAACGCAGTCCGTGTTAGAAAAGCGGAGGAAAGTTAGAAATTTGTTTCTCCTCACAGGCTTCATATGTCTCGCTCAGGCATTCGACTGCGTTGTATGTGTATAGTGGCTTGAAGTAGTCTTGTATACGTAGTAATATAAAAATATTTTTTTCTTTTTACAAAAATAGAACACGATAGCCATGTTTCAACTATAGAAATGATAATGATTATTCACAATGATACGACAAATAAACGAGAATCATTCGCAACTCGAGATAGCTCCACAGATCATTATCCCTACCGACCCCGCGTCTGGTAATCGTGGCCCTGGAATTAGCAACCTAATCCTGACGGTCTAGTAACATTTTATTTTTGGCTTGAAATCCATTTAACTTAAATAATAATGCAGTTATTATACATTGTAATTAAAATAATAGACGGATTAAGTACAATCAATTTTTCAGCTATTTTTTGGGCCCTTAGTTTTTAGTTATTTGTAGTTTTTTTTCCATTAAAATTATGTCTTTTTTTGTGCCTATTTTATTCATTTTTAGTGCCTTTTTGGCTGCCTATTTCGACCATCTTTAGTGCCTAAACTTCCGGGCTCTAGTCATTACAAGCGAGGCTGACGTACTTATTTTTTGGATCAAAAATGTAATCAGATGAAATCAAATATAATGTAAATAAAGTGTTCATTGACCATAACTGATCTAGAACAGTACGGTGAATTGGGGTCATAAATACGAGGCATCACCAATTTTTGCTAAAAATATAACCGATTGTAGGTAGAATTATCGAAAATTGGGAAAAATGGGGAATTTTCTTAAAAAGACATGCCATAAAAACAAAAGAAAGAGTGACAAAAAAATGAATCGTTGTAACCGAGGGCGTTGAATTTCTTCGACGTTGTAAGCAACGTTCATGAAAATTCTTCTGTATGGGAATTAGTCATTCCGCCAAGAATTGTTGTTATAGAAAAATTGTCATTAAAACCGCGATCGTTATAAATAGGTCTGACTGGGAAAAATAAATTCAGGAAATTAAAATAAAATACAGGGGATCCCGCTTATAACGTTTCAAAAAACCGCCATGAGAAAACGTTGTAAGCGGGAAAACGCTTTTAACGGGAAATCTTAATGAGAATCACCTAGACCCCCCCAAAATTATTTGCATCAAGCGCGAAAACGTTATAAATGGGGACGTTATGACCGGGATCGACTGTACACGAAAATTCATTCGATAAAAAAAAAGGGTACGAGGAGGGAAAAACTGACGACAAAATGGAAACGCGTTTACACGCACCCTTTTATCGTAGGATTTCACGGAAACTATTGCTCGGCCACCAGATTTTTTGACGCGACCTTGAACCACTTGACCTTCGATTTTTTCCGTCTACACGACACCATCTTATCGCAGACACTCCCTCTTTTCCCAAAAACGGACGACAAAACGGTGCGTGTAAACCGGCCTATAGTTTCCGTGAAATCCTACGATAAAAGGGTGCGTGTAAACGCGTTTCCGTTTTGTCGTCAGTTTTTCCCTCCTCGTACCCCTTTTTTTTATCGAATGAATGTTCGTGTACAGTCGATCCCGGTCATAACGTCCCCATTTATAACGTTTTCGCGCTTGATGCAAATAATTTTGGGGGGGGGGGGGTCTAGGTGATTCTCATTAAGATTTCCAGTTAAAAGCGTTTTCCCGCTTACAACGTTTCCTCATGGCGGTTTTTTGAAACGTTATAAGCGGAATCCCCTGTATTTTATTTTAATTTCCTGAATTTATTTTTCCCAGTCAGACCTATTTATAACGATCGCGGTTTTAATGACAATTTTTCTATAACAACAATTCTTGGCGGAATGACTAATTCCTATACAGAAGAATTTTCATGAACGTTGCTTACAACGTCGAAGAAATTCAACGCCCTCGGTTACAACGATTCATTTTTTTGTCACTCTTTCTTTTGTTTTTATGGCATGTCTTTTTAAGAAAATTCCCCATTTTTCCCAATTTTCGATAATTCTACCTACAATCGGTTATATTTTTAGCAAAAATTGGTGATGCCTCGTATTTATGATCCCAATTCACCGTACTGTTCTAGATCAATTATGGTCAATGAACACTTTATTTACATTATATTTGATTTCATCTGATTACATTTTTGATCCAAAAAATAAGTACGTCAGCCTCGCTTGTAATGACTAGAGCCCGGAAGTTTAGGCACTAAAGATGGTCGAAATAGGCAGGCAAAAAGGCACTAAAAATGAATAAAATAGGCACACAAAAAAGACTACAAATAACTAAAAACTAAGGTATTGAGGGCCCAAAAAATAGCTGAAAAATCGATTGTACTTAATCCGTCTATTATTTTAATTACAATGTATAATAACTGCATTATTATTTAAGTTAAATGGATTTCAAGTCAAAAATAAAATTTTACTAGACCGTCAGGATTAGGTTGCTAATTCCAGGGCCACGATTACCAGACGCGGGGTCGGTAGGGATAATGATCTGTGGAGCTATCTCGACTCGAGTTGCGAATGATTCTCGTTTATTTGTCGTATCATTTTGAATAATCATTATCATTTCTGTAGTTGAAACATGGCTATCGTGTTCTATTTTTGTAAAAAGAAAAAAATATTTTTATATTACTACGTATACAAGACTACTTCAAGCGTGGGGCCCTGCATGACCGCATCTGTCACACACCTATGAGGGGGAGCTCTAGTCAATTTAATCGATTTTAAATGTGCATGTTTAATAAATAACCATGGTTGTTTGCAGTGCATTTACGGTGCAAAAAATAAAGCCAAACAACATGGGCCCCAGAGCCCTGTTTGCTCCTATTCCACCTTCCATAAGCCATGTTGCCAATTCAAGACCTTTTCGGACAATCATCGGTCCACTATACACATACAACGCAGTCGAATGCCTGAGCGAGACATTATATGAAGCCTGTGAGGAGAAACAAATTTCTAACTTTCCTCCGCTTTTCTAACACGGACTGCGTTCATCTGAAACAAAATCATTCACGGCTAATATCATCCGGTCAAAGCAAAATTAATACATGCCAACACCAATCTCTCAGATCACTTAGTTGCGTCTAAATGGGGCTGGGGAAGGCGGCTTTCTGACGATAAGTAATACTGAGATTTGTGAAATTTTAAAAAGAGAGATTTTTTTTTGAAGTTTTCAATGCCCGTAATATTCAAGTTTTACAGATTATGCCTCTGAAATTCACTAATAAACTTAAAACTGGTAAAATAGGCATTTATGGCACGATAATTTCAAAAAAGGCATTTTTACCGGAAAAGTTTAAAAATAAGTAAAAAAAAACCATTTATGTGGCATTTTGCCTGAACTTCCGGGCTCTACTAAGGACGAATCGTTTGCACCAAAAAAATTTCGCAGAATCTTCGATATCATTTTAACCGTGTTTGGCTGTATAAATAAAGTACTTTTTTTAATTATAACTTTGCGATCTGTAATTGCTGAACTGGTCAAAAACATTTTTTGATCAGTATTGGCACCTAAAACTTTTTTTATGTAGATACGTAATTTCGGGCTGAGGGTAGTACGAAATGTTTTGCACGCCATAATCCATTTTGCTTATCGAGAAACTTCTGAAAGTGGTATTTTAACTCAAGTAGAGAGTTACGGCAGTCTCTCGATAATTCGAGGAGGATCGGACCGAGGCCACCTCGGATTAAGTAAACAATTACGAAGAAAACGGTCAAACTTTTTGCACATCTCTCGGCGACCCCCGAAAGTTGAAATGGTATTATAGGCTTTATAGACTCCATTCAAAGTATAAAATCCACGTATCAGAAGACATATTTCAGGGCACTTTTTGCCTTTTACCGACCTCAGTTGTACGTATTTTTCTTGCCCTGCGCATAGGCGGAGATAGACTTGGAAGTCTGGGGGAAAGGGGCATGATGATAATGCCAATTCATATATACGCATATACAAAATATCTGTCGACTTCAATTTTGACGCTGGGGGGGGGGGTGCATTCCCCCCAGGCATATGTCCACCCATGGCAGTGCGCCAACATTTTTTTGTTGGGTAACTTTCGTTTTTTGTGAATAGTTCGTTTCTTTTTTTTTTGTGTTTTGATTTTATATTATGTTCCCTCCACTTCATCGATCCTTTAATATAGTAAATTATGTCTCTGACCTGAGATTTCTTTTATTTTTCTTCCTGCTCTTCTGCAACTGATACAATTGGTAAAGAGTGAATAGCAAGAGCGCGTCTTCCATTGTGGACATCCATCAACAGTCACAAGCTGGATCGCACGATAAAACGGTTGAAAAATCGTTGCGTGTAGACACCCCCAAAAAATGACACGATTTTCAGACCGGTTTGGTCCCCCCCAAAACGGACGACAAAACGGTGCGTGTAAACCGGCCTTAAGTCTATCGGGAGAGGAAAAAAAAACTCCAGAAAAAAATTTCCACCTGATTTCGATGCTGTCAAAACTTTTTCCCTCCAGATATTCGAATTCGAGGAACGGGGGAAATTTTTTGGAGGGAAAAACAGCGTTAAATGCGGGTAAAGCGTTTTTTTCTGCATTTAGAGCGTTTTTTCACAATTTTCCTCCGTTTTCCGAATTCGAATACCTCAGTGAATATTGCACTTTGAAGAGTGGATTTTTTTAGTTCGCATATCAAGAGTGGCAGGGCAACAATTCAATGCACATCTCCTTGCAACATGAATTACATGTCAGTGATCAAATAACGTTAGTACTCAATTTCTAATCGGAAGTATGCCTCTACGACCAACGGTTCGCTAGTAAAACGCATTGCGTCTTGTTACCTATGCACAGTGAGTGTGTGTGCATCACATTGAAACTACATATAAGACCACTGACGTCTGATATAAATGTAACAACGTATTGAATAAAATAGGAAAGTAAATAAGAAATTAAAAGTAAAAATTTAACGCAAACATTTATGGCTACATAGAAATATTGAGGGTATGTATATTATCGCAAAAAGTACAACAGATTCGGCAAAACTAACACCAGTTCTGAAATTAGCAGCTCCAATATACGCTCCTAAAAAAAGTGAAAACTTCCCTGGGAAATCCATTTATTTTTTTTCTTGAGCAGTGTAATCCATGTTCAGACACTTGAGTAAATCATAGAATTGCATACTCACATCCTGGAGAGTAAAACATACGAAAATGTGCATCAGTTTCTGTGACACAGATGCGAAATTTATCAGGAATCTTGACAAATGACTGAAATTAATAAGATGAACGTGTGGTGAATATGTTTATGCATATAATTAACCGCAAACCACGCTGACATCCAACTAATCCAACCACTTCCCGATGCGATGGATGCAGTTGCACGATGCTCAATCATCCATATTGACGATTTGAAATTATCAAAGAATTTCAATTTGCACACGAGATTTTTTTCTCTATTTGGGGCCGTTCAAGTATTACGTCATCATCGATGGGGTGGGGGGGGGGGAAGGGGGTTTTCGCTTTGCTGACTTTTGATGACAGGGGGGGGGGTGTGGACGATTATTACGTCATCAACCACCCTTTATGAAAATATGAGTTGGATTCAGAGGGGCAGAGCTGATGACGAAATTTTGCTGACAGGGGGGGAGGGGATCAGCGTTTTGCTGATTTTTGCTGACAAGGGAGGGAGGGGGTCAAAAATGGCTAAAAATTTGCTTACGTAATACTTGAACGGCCCCTTTCTTTGCTCCCTCGAAATGAGGGGAAGACCCGCATAGACTAACGGACAAGCTCATTCTCCCTCTCGCTCTACTGTTCTAACCCTTCTTTCCAGCGAATTTTCGAATTCAAATATCTCAGCGAATATTGCACTCAGAAATATGATTTTGTCTTTTTTTTGAGGGGGGGGGGGGGGCTCAAGAGAGACACAGAAGCAACTTTCTAATTGGGGTGTTTAAGAGAGCGTGACAAAATAAAAAGCCATTATTATTTTGTTTAAATGAACATTTCTTAATGACCCTTGCAATATGAAATGACGTTTCGGAGGTCTACAAGTTATGTGTATACTTTTTTTTCGTTCGGAAGTATGACTTTAAGATCAACGGTTCACCAGTAATTTGTTGCTGAGGGACTTGTGCAATCACCGTGCATGTGCAGTAGGACAGTTATCACCAATTTGGTTGCCTAGATCCCAGGGGTTCTATTTGTATAATTATGAAAAATAATTAATGCTAAAACGAAAAAAGTAATTGTTATTAATAAATTACCCAGAGAGAAAAGTCTTAAGTTAACGTACAAAAGCATTCCTGCAAGATGGTAGACTGTAGTAGTGATATTGTTATAATTTCGATAAAATTGTACTTGTGGCGACATATTTCGACGGGAGTGTGAAACGCGCGCGCGTTGTTTCAGTCCTTCTGCAGTCCAGCAGATGGCATTGCTATCGCATCACATTTACTAGTACTGGATAGAATGTCCTCCATTATCGGAGAACATTCTCGATGATAGATAGCTGTAGTTTTTGCTGCTATAAATGGGAGGTCCATCGCAGACACCAAGATTTCCGGAGTGGGGGGGGGGGGGTCCACGACTAAAATTATTTGGGGGAACCGCTGGAGTGAAACACGTCTTAATAGGCCATATTGGGACCGAGGGTCATCCGGTTTAGAGATATTCCGGACAAACGAGTAAGATTTATTGGAACCAGTTAGAAATTAATCAATTAGGTGTCCATTGTATATTTGAAACTCTTGGGCACTCCATAGAAGAAGCGCTCTTTACATTTTTCCTAGCCGTGACTCGAACTTATATGGAATTATCAACTTCGCGACCCATTGTTTTCAAAATTACTGATACTAGTGGCGCAATACCCGCGTTTTTGTAACAGGATTTTGAGTGGATTTGTGCGATCAATTTTGGAAGCCTTTACGACGTAACTTCGAAATAATTACGGAAGATTTAAGCAAAATAAATTAAAATAAACTTTACGATTATTGTGTTTCATACAGATAATATAGACCTGGATATTACGAATTACTGTCCATACCTTCTATAGCGGTGGCTCTTAACCAGGGGTCAAAGGGCCTATTCGGGGATCTTTAGAGGGGTTTCAGTGGGTCCGTGACCTTGGATGAAAAAATAATTAACTTATTCTGTCTTTGTATTGTTTATTATGAATATTCTTCTGTAAATGTGTATGCGGCCTTCAGTTCATTGGCACAAAGGGCTCGTGCAACACAAAAGGTTCAAAAATGTAAGACTACTCATAACAAATAGAAATGGAATTTTTGATGGCCGTTTTAAGAGAGAGAATCACATCAAAGAGAGATAGATAACAAAGGCTATACTAGTACTGATACTTCTTCTTCTTACCAGGCAGGGACCTGGCTCTGTCCCGCTAGGGATATTAGCCATTTACTCGGCTGAGTTGGTCCGTGCTGGAGAGTGCTGAAGGTGTCCGACCGGGAAGCCCTCGAGATACATTCGAAGGCCATCCGGTCCGGCACATCCAGCCCCCTTTCCTCTTTTTATCCATGATGAGGGCACTATCCAGTCCCCCCCCCCCCCATCAAGCAGCCTAGCATTAGTGGTGTCCCTGTGGGCCGCTCGTTCCGACCTGATTTGATGCAATCCTGCCATCTGGCTCCTTACCAAGCTGTGGCTCCCGATGTTGCACATGCGCACCACCCAGCGAAGCCCTACCTCTCCAGAATTTCTTCATCAAATATCATATTTAACAATTATTTACAAAAATGTCAGAAACTGCTTCGCGAGCATTCGCCTCCTCGGGGCGCAGTGTTTCCTGTGTGCAGTTCATCTTCTGCCTCGCGACATTGTGCCACTTCGGGGGCAGATGATGTTGTCGGTGCTTGTCGTTTGCTTTCGTATCTAAGCTGAGAGTTGAAAACGTATCTTCGGATGTGTTGGAGGGTGGTTCACTGGCGATGTCCTTTTATCACTTTATTCCTCCACCTCGTCTGAGTCTTCCTCTGACGAAGCAGCCATCGAGGGTTTTCTGTTACTTTGTGGACGAGCTTCTATAGGCATGTAGTCGTTTTGGTTATGTTCAAGAAGGCGTATAAGTTTTCCTATTTTCTCCGTGCGGTCTGCCCTTTTCAGAAGTTCCGCTCTCCATAAAGATATGTTTTCTTCTGAAGGCGCACCAAAATGTAACTCCTTTGTGAGGGGGCATTTTGTGGAGTAGTGCATGGGGGTGCCTCTTTCCCCACACTTGCAGCTGTCGGTTGATCGAACATGAAATCTTTTGAGGTAGGAGGGAAAGGGCCCGTGCTCTGTAAGGTACAGGGTCATTCCCCTTGACCAGCCATTGTCACCAATCTTGACCTTCGGAAGGATCTGATAGATCTTTCTTCCTGTTTTGGTGTTGGTTTCCCACTGTTGTTGCCATTTTCGAAGCATGGTTTGCTTAAACTTGTTTTTAACCCATGCTCTGGGGAACGGGAGGTGGTGATCCACGGTTTCCTTCTTGGTGGCCTGTTTAGCCAGTGTGTCTGCCTCCTCGTTTCCCCAGTTGCCTTCGTGCGCCTTCACCCAGGAGAGCGAGATGTTTGAGCTATTAATAAGAATTCCTCTGATAATTCTGGCTGCTTCCGTTTTGGATAGCGGGTCAGCAATCGATTGAAGTGATGAGAGAGAATCCGTTATTATTCTGACTGGTCGATTCATCACTTGGGCCTTTTTGACTGCCTCCAGAATAGCATACATCTCTGCTTGGAAGACCGAGGTCTCGTTATTTAGTTTATGGGCCCATTTGTGTGTAATTTTCTGTTTTTCGATGATGACGAGAGCTGCCGCCGTGGCTTCATCCATTCTAGACCCGTCTGTGTAAATCTCTGTCTCTGTTGTTGGTTGCTCCTCTTTCAGACAGATTTGTCCCTGCTTGGTGCTGGTGGCTGGGTGGGCCGACCATCCTGTAGCCTTTTGGTCTATTTGTGAGGGCGTGACTATCCCGCAGCTTCTCTCCGGTCTGGCGGGTCTTTTAAGCCTGGTCAGCAGTCCCATCTTGGCTTCAAACTCTGTCCAGAGACTTAGTGGGGGGAGACCCGTGATCGTCTGAAGGGCGTTGGTCGGGGTCGTCGAATATGCTTTCGTGATGTATAGCAAGAAGCCCCTTTGCGTAGAATCCAGCTTCTTTTTGGCTTGTTGGGACAGTTTTTTCCCCCAGACTGGTGCCGCGTATGTGAGAATTCTTTGGATGACTGTGATGTATAATATTCGCCGCATTCTGCTGTTTATTCCCCAGCTGCTGCCCGCACAGCTGAGTAGAGTGGGGAGAATTCTATTGGCCTTGTCTCCTTGTTGCTGAATGTGGTCCACAAACGACATCTTTCCATCAATGTGTACTCCGAGGTATTTAAGTACCTTGGTTCTCTTTATTAGTGAGCCATTCATTCGGAGCGATATGGGGTTTTTGGAGGAGATCCATAAAAATTTGGATTTTTCCGTTGCCACCTCTAATCCATGTGCTTCCATCCAGTTATGTATTGTGTCGAGGACCCCCATAGCCCTTTTCCTTGTCTTTTCTTTGGTATGATCCGATACCAACACTGCAATATCATCAGCGAACGCTTGTATTCTGGTGTTGTTTGGCCACTTTGTTTTAAGTAGGCTGTCTATGACTGCGTTCCAAAGTGTTGGCCCGGAGCAAGAGCCTTGCGGGCAGCCCCTGGAAAGGTCGTGAGTGGCTAGTCCGTCTTGCGTCTGTATCGCAACTTTTCTTCCTTTCAACGTGTTGCATGCTATTTTGAAGAGTTGGTTTGAGATTGGCATATTGTTGAGTTTTTCTATGATTGTACTGTGTTTGATCGAGTTGAACGCGTCTTTGATATCTAATGAGATAAGCACTGTGTCGAGCATAGCCTTTTTTCGTTTGCCGATTTCTTCTTTTATTTCAAGCAATGCGTGCTCAGTTGAGCGTCCCTGGCGGAATCCGAATTGTTTGTCGCTCCACCAGTTCTCTTTCTCGGTGTGGTATATGATACGTTGGGTTATGATCTTCTCCAGCGTTTTTCCGATAGTTGGAAGAAGATGTATTGCACGGAACGAGTGTATGTCCCTTGGATCCTTATCTTTCTTGAGGATAAGGAAAATCTTCCCCAACTTGAAGTGCTGAGGGAATACACTCAATTGAAAACATTTATTAAACATAGCGGGCAGGAATCCGGGGAACGTTCGGTTAATGGATTTGAGAAGTTTATTATTGATGTGGTCGTGGCCCGGTGCTTTCTTGTCATTGAAACGATTAATAACTCTAGATATTTCTGGTTTCGTAATCGGCCTTTCTCTAATTTTATTGTTCCTGGGGGTACTTAAAAGTTGTTCGAGATCGAGTTCCCTGGATGTGTTGCAAGCAGGAAACATCCTCTCCAGTTGGCGTTTTGCTGCGTCCATTATCGTGAGATTTTCTCCCTCCTCCATCATAAGTTGGGCTGGTCTTGCTTTTCTTTTTACTGTGCCTTTATATGTTGCACCATATGGATCCGATGCCTCCGTGCAAAACTTTTTCCATTGATCTCGTTTGGCTTTTTTAATCGCTTTTGTGTAAGCTGCTCTAGTTCTGTGGAATGTTTCCTTGGTCCTGATTTTTTCCTCGTCCTTGGCTTTGTTGTATCGTTTTTTGCTGGCCCGATATCGTTTCCTCATGATCTCGAGGTCTTGGCTCCACCATGGGGTGTGATCTTTTTCTGTCTCTCTGGAGACCTTTAGTGTCTCGTCCCCGATATTCTGGAGAATTTTGAAGGTTTCCTCTACTGTTTGCTCGAGTTCATTTTCGTTATTGGCCCTGTTGAATTTATGTGTCAGCCCCTTCACCTTTGGTTTTAGCTTTTTGAGAAAGTTTTCGATCCGCCTTCTTGAGTTTGAGAATTTTGTTATTGATTCTGTTTTGGGGCTATTGTGTACCTGAATGACTATGTATTTGTGTAGACCTGGGCTTGCTTCTTCGTGAATTTGCCACTCGATGCGGTCCAGTATGGTATGTTCGTTTATAAGGGTGACGTCAGGGGACCCTGTTTTTCCATCATGGCTGTATGTGATTCCTCCGTCATTGAGAATCGTTAGGTTAGAGGATCTTATAAAATCCAGGAGTTTTGAGCCCCTGGGTTTAGTTTTTTTGTATCCAAACACCGTGTGGGGTCCATTGAGATCTGCACAGATGATGGTCGGTGTGGTGCCAGCTCTTCTTATTACTGTGTGGAGTTCATTTGTCGTATTTTTTAGTTTATCGTATGGGGACGAGTAAGCTGATGAAAATATGTACTCTCGATTCGTGAGACTGGTCTTGATGGTTATACTGTTCTCTGACGTTGCGAACGTTGTTCCTTGAATTCTGTTGTTTGGGATCAAGATAGCAGCTTTCTTGTTGATCGAGGTCCACTGTGCCCATTTTTGTGGGAATCCTTTCAGTGTTCCGTCGTCTCTGACACCCCAGGGCTCCTGCAGTAGAACCATGTCTATTTTTTGTTCTTGAATAAATTTAATCAGAAGATGAGTGACTGGCTCACTCCTGTCACAATTATATTGAAGCAGCTTAGTGCTCTGTTGGTTCATTTTTTGTGTTTTTCTTTCGTTTAGATATGTAGTTGTTTTAGCAGCGGTGTGTTGTGGACGATATTGCGAGATGGTATTTCAATTTGAAATTGTTTGAGATCTCTCGACTGATGGCGTTGGCGAAGATTGGGCTCGAGCACACTATTTGTATGCCGTCGTTGGTCATTTTGGTGTTAAGAATGTACTTATCGAGTTTTGAGTACGCCATTTGTTCGATGAGGTCTCGTCTCGTTCTCTGCGTGTTTATACGTTCCAAAAAAGTAGTTTGGAGTGTGAAGCTTGACCTTTGTGAGATGGCTTGAGCGAAGGTTTTGTGCTGGGTGATTGACGCACTCCTTCGGAGTGTGTGTGGCAGTTGGTTGTGTTCTTTAATTTGATCTCTGTCAATCTCTTTAAATCTTTGTTGATTATTCCTTCTTGGAAAAGTCTGCCTCATGTATCTCTGTATATGAGAGCCTGCGATGTGTTGCCTTCGTTGCCAAGTGTCCGGGTTTCCCATACGTTTGTTACCTCCCTGTTCATAGCCGCTTCTGCTATCATGTACTGGGAGGTTCTGATTGAAGTAGGTCCTATTCTTTCTTCTTCTAGTATTTACTGTGTTCCAACCTTCTTCTGTTGTTCCCTCTATCTGTTCCACTGTGCGTTCTGTGGTCGATGATGCAATGGTGATTTTGAGTGGGGCGTATTGGGCGTTATTTCGAGTGGTCTGTTGTACCTGTCCTCTTCCATTGCTGTTCGCAGTTGTCTTGGTGATTCGCCTCTGGGGTCCTGTGGTTTCTCCGTTCTCTCCCTCTCCAGATTCTCTCACTTCAGGTCTCTGAGGGTTCGCTTCTTCGGGGATGCTGGTGGAAATTTCCTCCTCTGTCTTATCAGTTTGGTCGACAGTGGGGCAAGTGTCCTGTGTGTCGCTGGGGTCATCTTTAGTGCCTTCATTTTGTGCCGATGGTCCGTTCTGCTCGTTTGTTTCGGTCTGGCAAGCGGTCGATCTTGCTACTTTCAGTGTTGCCTCGGCCCATAGAAGGATAATATCTAACATTTTGTCCGCTCTACGGCGTTCGTGGGTGGGCACGCTGTATTTTCGTCGTTCGTTCGGACCGGTGCTGTAGTGCAGGGTGACTCTCACCCGTCTTATCATTTCAGCTATGTTTATAACTCCGTATTTTTTCTTTATAATTTCATGTTCTTTTAGAATCTTCTCAATGTAGGCGGGATCTTCCGCATCTGCATCTATATAATTTTTTGGAGTCTCGTCCCCGTTGACCCGGTTTGTTGGTATATCAATATCTGAGTCGGAGATGTCTGTGTCCTCTTCCAGTGTGGTGTCCCTCTTTCTCCGCTCAGGGCCCGATGTTCTTTTTCGTTGCGGCGCTCCGGGGGTAGATGTCTGGGGGGGCTGTGGGGTCGTCTGTTCCCTGTCACCCTTAGCCCTCAATGCTTTCTTTCCCTGTCTCGTAATCCTGGTTGTTCCCTGTTTTGCATTGTCTGTTTTTACCAGGTATGCACTCTTCGAGTATTTTTCGGGCTGCTCATTGAAGAGGTCTAGAACATCCTCGAGTCCTGCTTCTCCTGATAGCTCGAAATCGTCTTCAATTCCTCCGCCGAAGAACCTGGAGATCTTCTCTCCGTTTGGGTTATCGTTTTCTTCAGCGGTTGTATCACGATCAGGAATGCGGCAGCATTTCTGCAGCAGGTCCTCGATGATTTGTGCTACTGCTTGGGAATCTTCTTCTTTCGTGAGGCTTGTTTCCACACTTGGGGGTTCCCCGCTGTTGGTTTGTTCCATGGCTAATGGTTGTGTATTGATTGTTTGTTCCTGTTCTCTGCTCTCCGTTTGCGTCTCTTTGTTGCATTGTTCTTTGCGACTTTTTATTTCTTCGGTAGGGATGATGTGATCTGCGGGTTCTCCTTTGCTCTGTCTTTCTGCTCGGTCTGCTCTGATTTTAAGGGTTCGAATGAGGAGCTTTAGTAGGTTGAGGTCTTGTTTTTTCAGTTTGTTAAGTCTCTTGATAGGCTTGTTGTCACCTTTCCGTTGCGTAGGAGACACCAAGGTATTCCAAATATGCTTGAAGATAGTGGCGTTGTCGAGATACTCAGTTTCTGGGGAGTCAGGTGGGGTGGTCTTCTCTGTGCTTCTTTGTAGTTCCGGCTCATCTCTTTCTGGCGCATGTTTGGTGCTACATCCGGTTTCGGTAGCACTGTTGTTTCTGCTGGTGTCCGGGTCTTTGGTGTTCCCGGGTTTTGGACTGATCATTACCCAGTGTCTTGCGGTAATTGGTTGCGTAACACTAGGGTTCTTATTGCGCTGGCTAGCCAATAGTGCTATTTTTGCACCACGCGAATATGTTTTATGAGATGGGGGAAGTACAATTTCTCGCGTTGCGGTGGAGGTCCTGGGATCGCCGATCGTATTTGCCGATCGTATGACTGTTGGAGGCTTCGTACGGGCGCGAGGAGGGGGTGTCTTCTTTTCTGCTCCAGACGGAGAGGAAGTTGGCTGGTCCATCGCTAGATGAGAGTCGTGTTTGTTTGTCCGAAGAGCCAAATGACAGTTTATGTCCCACAGAAGATTGTGGTGGTATTGTCGTTATCTAGTATTCGACAACTCGTAGATTGTGCACTGTTGTGTACAGGGTGACTCGTCAGATGTCTCGGAATCAGTTCGCGGATGGAGTTGCTACTATACTGCTCGAGGCGTGTTGAAAACGCGAAAATCTATGAAGACAGTGGGAAAGTTCCCACCAAATCGTATTAAAGACGTATTATTGATGCGCTATGGCTCCCACTTCAAAAACACAGGTGACCGTTATTCTTATTTTCACGTAGGTACTGTGAAGAAGGGATACGGGACGAAAAACGGGACGGTGTGAGGAATATGGTAAGACACGTAACCGTGATAGCCCGTACACTATGAATGAAGTGTTGTTGAAAAGAAGAAAACATTCGTACATGTGTTGAGAGAGAGACCATTCGTTAACAAATCTCTGCTTTGGAAGCGAACTCAAGACGATTGTTGTGTCCCGAAAGAAAAGAGACTGTCCTGAGGAATTGAGGATATATGGCAAAAGGGTGAGTTGTTTATCAAGCAGGCTTTGGGCCAAGTCGCAATACGATGGGTGTGGGCTTTATTGTCCGCCAGTCAGGTTCTCTCTCCCTCTCCTATTGTATTGCTCTTCTTCGCCACCGTATTGTCCTCGGGGAAGGGGAATGTATGATTCTTTCTTTATCAATAGACCGGACAGGAAGTACACACGAAAATGGCGCAGAGTTGAATTTTTTTTTTTTTTTTCAATTGAAATTACTCGCGAAAAATTCACTTTTAACAGTATATTGCCTTTATTCACCTTATAACGGTCACAGCGATACCAAACACCTTGATATTCTGTCCGTAGGGAGATGTGATCCGAGGTTTACCAATATCAAAAATTTTCCGGCGGCGGCGGCAATTTTGCTCGATGTACGAGAGAGAAATGGAGATCGAATGGATCAAATGTATAAATTCGCAAAGTTAAGCGACTATAAAGTTGAGCAAGCTTACCGTGTTCCGTCTGTTTATTGAAATAAAAAGAGAAAAATCCTTCTGTTGGTTGAAGCGTCGTTATAAGCAAAACACTGTTCGTTCACAAACACATTTTCGAGCGTCTCCTAGTACTGATACTGAACCACGCATGCGCGTCTTCCATATTAATCTGCCGAGCCATAATAATATTCTTCTCATTATTATTATATTTCGTTCATTGGCTCTCTTACCAAGCACGTTCTGGTCACGTAAAAGAATGCCAGTACATTCTGTGCTAAAGCACAAGAGGACCACGTGACCGGCTCCTTCTTCGGAGGGTTCGAAGGGCCATTTGTGTGAGAATACCAGTTCAGCTCCAGCTCTCACACGACAACATGTCGTCTTTCTCTTTATCTAAATCTCATGTAAATGTAACTGTAAATATCTTAATAACTTCATAATTAAATATCATGTATCTCTAAAATGGTGTCTCATCAATACGAGTCACAGATGCTCTACCGTCACCCTAACACCTCCATGGCAGGGGGGGTCTTCAAACCTTTCGGATACGGCTAGCCAAATTAAATTTCCTGGGAACTAATTTTCATGAAATCTGGAATTATTACTTTAATCAACTCTGAAATTGTTTCTGAATTAATCATTTTTCAATGTTTTCAGCCATTTTTATGAAAATTATACTCGGGCAACAACATAAAGTTCTGAGGGCCACGGAATTTCTAGCAAATGAGTTCACGTAAAGTACACATAAGTTGGAATGCGTGTATAAGTGTTGTGAACCTAACGTGACGATTGTTTCGTTTTAATGCTTGTTACAGTGCTATCTGCTACGTATTTTTCGAACTAATAGTAAAGTGTAATGATTGAATATTTGTATCATTGTAGGCCTGTCGCTTTCTGTGGCGAGACCTTTCAATGGGTAGATCGGCTTGACGTTGGGAACAACAAAAAACCAACCACCACTTTGGCTTGGAACCTGGATCTTCGCAATGCGAGTCCGTCGCTATGACCACTCGACCACAGCAGCGTCAGAGATGTTAATATCTAGTTAGTCATTAGTTAATACTTAGAAGTTAATATTCAGTTAGTCACACATAATGCAACGTTCACGACCCGGGAGCCGCAAGGGCAGAAGGGCGCCTCATGATAACCAAATCTGGTAAAGATTTTCGAGTTCACGCATGTAAATTGGTAAGTAGTCATTTCGAGTCAGGTGGGGAGAATCCTCAGAAACATCATTTTACCCTGTGGATCATGATGTTCTTAAGACAGTCCTGCTACACTAATCTGAATTATGGAAGAATTTATTTATTTCTCCATTTAGAAAGAAAACAAAAAGTTTAAACCTCTCCAATCTCAAGTATCCCTTTTCTAATCAGAAACAAGTGATCACGCCACTGACCGAAGCGGCATATCACCGCTGTTTTGTATGTCGAATCGGAGACCTAGATAATTTGTAGACACCGCATATTGCTTAGTTTTGTTATATTGTATTGTTTTTTTGTTTTTTGCATATTGCAGCAATTTGTGGAAAGGGATTAATGGTAAAGGTCGTTCAAGGCTTTTTGCAGTGCCCATGATATAGCGAGAATTCAAAAATCATTCAACAGACTATTATTGCTGTGTGATACCGCCTATTCGGCAAGAAATACCCAAAAAGAAACAACGGAATTTAACCGATCCGAACATCCCCTAAGACATTCGACCTGTTCCACAAGGAGAAAGTCTGCCAACCTCCGGAAACACCAAAAGAGTATCACTTGGACTGTGATGCAGGAACAAGTTATGCTGACGATTGTCCTTCAAATGATTTTGATTTTTTCTGGTCATGAACGCGTTTAGAGATTCCATCAGGGCATTGCTGTCACTGAAAAAGGTATAAAAAGAAATAGAGCCCGGCAAAATGGGTGTGCGTGTGTTAGAAGAGTATTGCTGAGCAATCGAGGACTTGCTCGAGAGATACAGTCCAAACGGCAGGCAGAAAGAAATCACCAAACTTGAAATCGCAATAAATGTAGTTATTTATTATATACTTTGGCCCACGTACTGATAGTTTGTCATGAAAATTTCCAATAAATTGGTCGCAGGTTTTTGTGAATTACACCTTATAACTATGAATTCTGTACACCATTAATGTCACTCCGTCCCACACATCTATTTTAAATACTACTTCACCCCGCACACTAATTCCGGTCATATGGCCGTAAAGCAATTTACTACCGATTGAGTTTGGTTAGAAAGGAAGAGATGCTATCTGTGCAGGTGATCGCATCAAGTTCATTACGGAAAAGACCCTTTGTCTATGTTCTTCTCAAGATCGAACCTACGGACCTGAAAGCAACCTTTCTATGGACGAGCATCTTCCACTGCACCTTTCGGGAACTTATAACAAACAAGAGTGCTAACGATTTAGCGATATGGTAATATTCTGTTGTCTCATGTGGTCACTTGAATAATAAATAAACTCATTTGAATGCATTTACAAAGACTTCATGGAAATTTGTTAAACATTGTTATCGATGTTTTGTCTCGGAATATAATCACTAGATAAATATATATGCAGTATATGTACTCACCCTCTGGTGGGGTGTAACAACAGATATCAGTATCAAACAATTTCAGCGATGTAAGTATAATCAGGAATCTTCAAAAAATCATAAAGTGAAAAGATGGACATAGTTTAATGTGAATAAATGTGCATTATCTAGAAACACACCGACATCAATTCTCGCGAAAAAGTTTCCGAAAGAGGGAATATTCGCCAATTATTTAATAAAACTTCGTACCGCTACTTATATATATATATACAGGGTGATTATAAAAAAACTATCCCGACATACGGGCCCCTAACTATCATACCATTCACAGAAACTGAATGAAATTTTGGCATAAGGTATTTTGATGTATGCGCTCAAGAATGATATGGAAAACAACAGTGTCACTCTAACAGTTACAGTGAAAAAATTTCGAAAATATCAAATGGCAACACCAAGTTTTTTGTATTGGAATGTGATCTCCATTGTGAAAAACCCTAAATAGCGTTCGAACGGCAACTGTAGCATGAAAATCACCGGCGCTAGATAGGCTAAAAGTGAGCACAACTCAGGTCTATTGCCACAGGCAATTTACTACCTAGTGAGTTGTGAGTGTGTGTACCTAACAGTCTGAGTGCGTATGTAGTGTTGTGTATGATTTTCAGTGCTGCCATCTATATTTCAGAAGTGAAGTGAGTGATGTGTAGTGACAGCTAAATACACTACTTGGCTAGAATTTTTAGCTAGAGATGGCAGCACATTAATTCTTGATAAGTCAGGGAAAACTTTCTCAAAATGGAAATTTTGACTCGATGAGATTAGTTAATGAAACGAAAAATGTTTGCTCTTAGAAATAAGTAATGGTTCAAAATAGTTTAGACTGCATCAACACTATTAACCCATTATCATATTATTTTGCTAAAAGTAATGTTACTTAAGATAAAAATGACAAATTTAATAGTTTTAGTTTTATAGGGCATATTTACAGTTTATAAGAGCACAAATGCATATTTTATAGAAATTTTTTAAAAAATATTTAGAGCATAAAAATCCTAGCCCCAATTAATTATATAATCTATAAATATATTCATCTCACAAATTTGTTAAACACATTCTTTAATGCATTACAATTTTACCCATTGCCAACTTCCTACCCTCTATTTCCCGCCGTTGGCGTTTTTTCAGCAATATCACAGTTTCTCAGCAACTTTCAACTTTACTTGCCTTTAGCAGTCTTTTGGCTGCCATTGCCATTTCATTTGACTTTGAAATTTCTTTGGTTTTAATTTCTTTGGTTTTCAACTTCACATGCTTTAAACAAATTTTTCACGGTAATTGTTGATTTCACATATAGATCGCGATTTTACGTGTTTTCATGAAGGAAATTCGGTCATGTTAGGTATTTATCATGTTGTGGGAATTAATAACTTTTTTCTACCGAAACGCTGTATACCAGGGGTGCACAACGCCCCACCCGCAGGCCAAATGAGTCCCCCGAGGGATCCTATCCGGCCCACGAAAGTTCTTCCGGAAAAAAAATATTGCTATCGATGTTTTGTCGTTAATAGTTATACATATAGCGAACAGTATATACTTTATTTATTTACACCCCGTTTTTTTTCAGTTCTTCCCGATTGACACTATCAGAATTCAAATTAAAATATGTACTAATAAATACCAAGAGCTTGGGTAATGAGAAAGAGTTTTTAGAAACTATGATAGCTGGGGTGAGCCTGCACCTCGTACCCATCACAGAATCTTGGGCAAACCCTTGGTATGAATGTTTCTTACACATCTCAAGATTCGGTACTTTTTTTAAGAAATAGATCTGATAGGAAAAGGGGTGGACTCTTAATATACGTGAAGTCATGTTTGAAGATTAGAGAGTGTAACGTGTAGAGAAGTGACATTGAAACTATATGGGTTGAGCTTGAAAAGAAAAAGCATCATAAGCTTATTGTAGAGGGGTTTGCTATAACAAACCGAATAAATATCCAAACTGTATCTCTGAACCTCATGATGAAATTTCGTACATACGTAATAAGGGGGTTGCCATAGCAGGGAATTTCAATTACCCGGGTATCTCGATTGGGAGAATAGAGATTTCATTAATTTTAAGATAAATTTTCATTTATTTTAAGATAATTTTTTTATTTAGGTCCTAATTTTTTTTTAGTTTTGGAATTATTTCTTTCAATATTTTTAAATATATGTTTTTTTATGTGTACAAATAAATATATACTAAATGCATAAATAAATGTAAATGCCAACATTATTTTCCATAAGTGCTGTTTATTCTATTTAAATGTAGGAATTTTTTGATCATGATTCCCTTCAGCTAAATTCTATGAAATTGTGGCCCCGAAACTGTAAAGACGCCCGTCCCCTCAATTACTGTTGCGCAGGGCCCCCCGACTGATGTCGGTATCCGAAAATGTGTAAAATTATTGTTCATTAGTGCAATGTAATGCACAACTATATATATATATATATATATATATATATATATATATATATATATATATATATATATATATATATATTTTATTACCGTTTTCTTCGGTAAAGACAAATCAGACCAACATATTTGTCTTAAAGAAATTTTACGAACTTATAGAAAGAAAAATATAACAATTTGAATAACTATTATTGAATATGCAGTATATATGTATTACCATTACCAATTCGACTTATGTGTATACAGCCAAAGCCTTCTACAGCAGCAGCCCTCCGCGAAGCTCGTGACGTCACTGAAGTAGTTAATTTCATCTATGGTCGTTCTATATATTGTGAAAGAAACAAATATTTCGCACACGTCGGCTGCATTACACAATGGCTACAGGTGAAATTGACGGCTTCAGTTACGTCAAAGCTTCACGCGGAGGCTTTCTGCTATATAATGTGTTTATACAGCATTGGTTTAAAAAAAAAGTGGCCCAAGGCAACACCCCCATATATAAGAAAGCCTCCACACTGATGACGACACAACTAGTGATTTAGGCAGCTGGATATATATATATATAACCCCTTTGTATATAAAGGCTTCTTACGCAGGTGGTGTCGGAAATAACACGAAGCAGTGAACAACCAACTATGATCCTACTTGGTTTATTACTGTTGATGGTAAAGGCTTTTTTATCTATAGCGGGTGTTGCCCAAGGACGGTAGGGGGAAGTACAAACGATCGGTAAAGGGCCCGTGCAAAGCCGCACGAAAGTTTTAAATCTCTTAATGCATCTTCGGGATCGGTGGAATGTAGTTAGTTCAAATAAAAACATATAAATTGAGAAAAATTACATAAAATCTATACCCCCTCTTGTGGGCGAATATGGTGCATCTCGGGTTTTCTTAGAAGCCTCTGTGACAGACCAAAGGTTTATCGAGGTGAGTTCGCACTTATTCAAAACACTATAAAAATTAAATCTGTAGTTTTTCTTAGATTTGTTTTGAACAATCCTTACCTGCGAAAGGAAATTTATGGGAAACCATCTTCAATATGCCTCAAGGTTAGTGAAATACAAACCTCAGGCCCGAAATAGGCAATAGTCTAGTAGTCTAGTAATAGTCTCTGGTCTAGGATGAGCGCTATCGATGTGATTGAACGGCATGGGTCTATGAAAACATCACGATTAACCGCAAATTCATTATAGTATAATAACGGCTTTACTTTCTTTTTTACCATTGACTGTTTTGTTATTGAGACTCATGATGGCTTATTAAAATTGCCTTTTGAACTATTTTGGCCAGCATTATTCAACCTATACTCCACAGATGAGAGGTTGTCTGAGAGGATGAGACAGGCAATTGCAGGTAGACTTGACATGATTCGATTCCGATTAATGAGTCATGACTCACTGACGTCTATTTTTAAATCAATGACTTTTAAAAAAACATTTCATTGAATTGCGTGCAAAAAAAAAAAAAAAACCCTTTCAAAATAAAAGTGAAGAAAGTAATGGATTATAGGTAAATGTATATAGGTAATGTGATTATAGGTGTTATAATTATATAAACTGAAGGGCCAAAAAAACTGGTACAGGCATACGTATGCAAATAGAGAGATATGGAACCAATCAGAGTACAGCGCTGCGGTCGGCAACGCCTATATAACACAACAAGTGTCTGGCACAGTTGTTAGATCGGTTACTGCTACTACAATGGCAGGTTATCGAGATTTAAGTGAGTTTGAACTTGGTGTTGTAGTCGGCGCAAGACAGATGAAACATAGCATCTCCGACGTAGCGATGAAATTTGGATTTTCACGTACGACCATTTCACGAGTGTACCGTGACTATCGGGAATCCGGTAAAAAATTAAATCTACGACATCGCTGCGGCAGGAAAAAGATCATGCAAGAACGGGACTGACGAGAATCATTAAACGTGACAGACGTGCAACCCTTCCGCAAATTGCTGCAGATTTCAATGCTGGGCCATCAACAAGTGTCAGCGTGCGAACCATTCAACGAAACATCGTCGATATGGGCTTTCGGAGCCGAAGGCCCACTCTTGTACCCTTGATGACTGCACGACACAAAGCTTTACGCTTCGCCTGGGCCCGACAACACCGAGATTGGACTGTTGAGGACTGCAAACACGTTGCCTGGTCTGACGAGTCTCTGTTCCAATTGCTTCGAGCTGATGGACGTGTACGGGTATGGAGACAACCTCATGAATCCATGGATCCTACATGTCAACAGGGGACTGTTCAAGCTAGTGGAGGCTCAGTGATGGTATGGGGCGTGTGCAGTTGGCTTGATATGGGACCCCTGATACGTCTAGACACGACTCTGACAGGGGACAGGTACGTAAGCATCCTATCTGATCACCTGCAGCCATTCATGTGCATTGTGCATTTCGACGGACTTGGACAATTTCAGCAGGACAATGCGACACCCCACACGTCCAGAATTGCTACAAAGTGGCTTCAGGAACACTCTTCTGACTTTAGACACTTCCGCTGGCCACCAAAATTCCCAGACATGAACATTATTGAACATATCTGGGATGACTTGTGACGTGCTGTTCAGAAGAGATCTCCACCCCTCTTACTCCTACGGATTCATGAACAGCCCTGCAGAATTTATGGTGTGAATTACCTCCAGCACTACTTCAGACATTAGTCGAGTCCATGTCAAGTCGTGTTGCAGCACTTCTGCGTGATCGCGGGGGCCCTACACGATATTAGGCAGGTTTACCAGTTTTTTTGGCTCTTCAGTGTGTGTATATATATATATATATATATATATATATATAGGTAATTATATATCATTGACCAGAGACGGGTTAAGTTTATCCACCGCCCGAGTGCAAAGCTTCATGTGCCGCCCCTAAAGATGACCCTGTTGGGAAGCTGACAAGGGATAAGCCTATTTTCTCTTTAGAAGAAAGCGGCATGCCATTGTTTACCGAGAAAATATGCGTGACTACACATCCCGCTTTTGATGAAAATGTTTCGTTTTCAAAATAGATTGCTACCAAGGCAATGGCCGCGGCTTCAAATCAAATTATTCCGGGCTTTTTCTAACGATTTCAAAAGCAGGCTTTATTTGAACTTAGAACATTAACAAGCGTAGCCTAAATACGACTACTTTCCTCAAGCATCCGTTAATAAAATGTCTCCAAATACTACTGCCTCTCATACTTTTTTAAATTTGACGGTCTTTCAAATCGCTCGTTCGTTCGAGCGCAAAGTCACGTTACATTTCTTTCTTTTCAGCGCTGTTCAATATCTTCCTACACATCAGCATATTGAACATTGTCCAGGGATCTCCAGCCACTTTACTAATTGGCCGCCCGAATCATTACTGCGCAACGGAATTTGATCAAACCTCTCGGCCAATTTGCACAATTGCCCGCACTGCGATTTCACGAGATTGCAACTTTGAGCTTATCCTTAAGATTCAAAAAGAACTACTGCACCAACTTTGAAATTTTGCAGAAATGTCCATTCGACCTGTGTTCCTAAACTGAATCTCGATCTGGGATAAATGACAATTCGTTAGAATTTTATGGGTTTTTAAATTTTCAAAAAAAATTCAATAATCTCAATTCTATTTTCTTAAAAATACTTCTGATCGGTCAGTTGCTAAATCGGAGGCTCATTTTGCTCACACGTGTAAAATAAACATTTTCTACATAATTTCAAAAACCGAACTCTGAGAACATCGCGTTTAAAGTGTTTTTTTTCTTATACAGGGTGGGCAAACGTCCGTAGAAACTTTAAAAATGAATAAAAACCCGAAAATAACCGAAATAAAAAAATGTTTTCATGGTTAGCATCGCTATGTAATGGGAATATTTATAAGGCAGGAAAAAAACTCAAAAACAGCCGATAGGTAGTGCTGGTACGAGCCACTTCGTTAGAAATATGCAAATGAGACTGTTAGGAAGAACTTGTGCTCCTAATTCTTAACCAGTTCACCGTTTTAAACCGTGTATGTGGACCTGCTGCACTCTTCCGTTGCTGTATTTGTGACTCGCCTGCAGTTGGTTTTCTGTGGTTCCCAACTTCAAGGCGCAAATGCGAGCCGATCTCCCCGTTAAAAAGTCTCGCCACAGAGAGCAACAGTCCTACAACGGTAAATCATTCAACCATAACACTTCACTCATAGTTAGTAAAACTGGGGGCAGATGACAGCACTACACATAACAAGCATTACACAGAAACAAACTTTACGTCAGGTTGCACTACACGCACATTCCCGCATGTACCTATTCGTTGTGGGGGGGGGGGTGGTTTCGCAGGGGGGGTGCATGTGTGGTGTAGCAGTAGTAGGTAGGGGCTCGGGGATCCATGATGTTCTTAAGTCAGCCACCTCGTTGGGCAATTTGCCTGTTGTGGCGTTGTATTTGTATTTGTATTTGTATTTAATGTGTTATATCCAGTGCCGTCTTAACGCATGGGCCCACCCGGGCACGGCCCGGGGGCCTCAGGAGGGACTTGACAAAAACGAGATCCGGTTGAAATTTTCTAGGATATACCAGGTAGGGCCTCCGAAAGACTACTTCGCCCGGGGGCCCATGATAGTCTTAAGACGGCCCTGGTTATCCCGTGTGGTGGTGGTCATGTGAAAAATATAATGCTGTAAAAAACGATTTTGAGGCATTTGTTCGTTATTTTGTTATCGTTTCTTTGACTTGTGTACGTCCTTAAAAAAATTCCCGTGACCTAGCCGATGCTAACACTGCAAACCGTTTTTTATTTCGGTTTTTATGAATTTTCAAAGGTTCTACGGACTTTTTGCCCACCCTGTATATATTACATTCACATTATAATTAATCCAAAAATAACGTCACTCTCCGCTACCATACGAAGGTTCTAACAACTGGCTATTGCGAAGATGAATTTTGGGAAAGCGAGAAAAACCAACTGCCATTGCGGGGAATCGAACCCATGTCCTTTCACTTTACAGGTGAACATCCTTAACCACTAGATTACAAAGGCAACGAGTCTCACAATCTTTTCTTGGAGCTCGTGTGCACTGAACGCGGCCGTACATGGACGGCTGGACCTGATAATTACATAAATTAGTGGTCCGTCGAAGTATTTCAGAAAGTTTGGTGGCCCTTGTATTCAGAAAGGTTGAGTAACGATGGCCTATAGTCCGTTTCAGGTTAACTTTGCAGTGAAGAGGAAGCTACGAGGGAACCGCATCACTCATTGCTATGACAACGAAAGCCTCTTAACCTATGTATTGATGCGCGGCCTCGGTAAGGTATGGCTGATTCTCGCCAATCTCGCAGAAAAAAAATATATTTTTCGTATAACGTAATGCTTGTAGATAAAATTGTAGTCAGTTAGTAACAATTAGCTACTGAAAAAAAAAACCAATCGTCGATACTTTCAGAAATTAAAGAGCGTTTTTTGACATCATTTTTGTTTAATTGAAAAGTATCTTAGTAACTCCTATTAACCCGGTTTTCACGTTTGAATTTGGGAATAGCCGCAAATAATAATAATAAAAATTATAAAGAAAAATTTAGAATTCTTTTACTCACTTTTCTTGCCGAAATTTCCGTCGCTCACCCACCCGAACACATATACGTCGATGCCACTTGTTATCACTACAGTTTTGGTCTTTTTTTTACGGATTCCCATTCTATGGAATCCTCACTTGAAGTTGTAGAACTATCGGATTCTCTATTACTTATTAATTGTTGCTCCAACATGTGTTCCGTCAGGCCATCTGCAATCCAAAATTCCTTCCTTTTCCATAACGTGCATTATGCATTATTGCCAAAAAGAACGGAGAACGTTTTAGCGTGTCTATCTCTGGTGAAAAGAAAGATACTACAGTCACAGAAGGAAAAAATACACCGCAGGCCTAAACCATTGTGGGTCTTTCTCTCTTTCTCTCTCTTGCTTATTTATATTTATCTGGAGAGACACTGAAGGGGCATCTGGAGGAACAGCCTCTGCTGTGGGGGAGAAGATGGCGTTGGTGTGGGTGAAAAAGAGACATCCCTTATGTCAACAGCCTCCGCTATCGCCTATTGGAATTCAGAAGCAACCCCTGTCCTACGAACACGGCAAGAAATATATAATTTAAAAAAAAGGGGGGGGGAGCGCCTGGAACCGTAACCTACACCCACAAAGAAAGCCTCTCACAACGGTATCGGTGCTGTCGTGAAAGAAGGACACTTCCTGTCATCTATGAGTGGATATTTGAATTCGTTGGAGGCTATTTTCGGTAGAGAAAAAAAATTGATTGAATATTTGTCTCGGTGTGAAGGCCTATAACTACATGCAAAACTGAATGAAAAATTTTATCTATTGGAAAATTCAACAAAGTGACGATATAATATTATATATAATTGCGCAACCAAAAAAAAGCACGACAGTGATATTGGTGGGGAAAATTTCTTGGAAATCACGCCAAAATGTTCTTGAACTCGCCATAGATTTAACTTTCGCCGTAGATAATGGTAACCAATATTTTTTCTAATTTAAAAATTTTAAACGAATATACATTGGTTCAAAACGATATTTTTTCAGTATCTTTTTCAAAATCATAAAAAAAATCGAAATATTCTATATAAATGATCATCAGAAACCTTCGATGTATGGGAACTATATTTTGCAGCGAAGGAATACACTCTCTACCTTTCTCTTCACTGCAAAGTTAACCTGAAACAAACTATAGGCAATAACAAGGATCCGATAAGTTTGCAAAGCGTTTTCATCTGAGCATAGGACAACTTTATAATTATAACTGTGTGTGTCGGGAACTGTTTTTTCTGATGAAACCAAAAAGGGGGGCGTTCATTGAAATGAATCAAAAATGTGTCTCATTAATTTCACACGACTGGAGTAAGTGTTAAATATAGGCAATTTCAAATGAATGAGATTAGAAGTTGAAATTTTGAGCTATTAAAACATTCGAATCAATGTCCATAAATATAAATTCCATATGAGTTTCCTTATCATAATAGTTTAGTCTGTCTTTTGAAGTTTAGCTTCAGCTGAATATTATTTTAGTTCATAGTCCATTATTTAGCACATGTCCATAAATGTGAATCAGATGATAATTATTGTTGTTTAGACAAGGAATAAACAAAAAATATATACTCACAGGCTGAAAATTAATACAGAAGTACGCACATATTGTATTTTTAAGCAATGCTTCACATCTTCTCACGATATAAATAGCAGCGGTGCAAAGTGAAAGAGTAAAAATGTGTTTGGGGACGCTCTCAACATTGAGAAACGGAATTTGAAGGTTGATTGTGCAGAGGAAAAAAAACACACACTAAACAAGTTTCAACGATAAATGCTCCATATGCAATGCGAGTGTTTGGATTTTTTTTTTTTACGGAGACTTTAGTGACTTTATATCCATGATGGAACGAATATTTATACCATAATTATTCAAAACGATGTATCGCAAAGCAATTGTTTGTGACGACAATTTCATCAATTTAGAGAAAAATGTAAGAATTTTCCGTCGAACATTGCACAATTTTATATTATAATTTTGTTTCATTTTGAATCCCTCAATTTTTAATAATGCTAAAAATATACGGATGAAACGAAATGCCGTGGTTTTAGCATAGACGACTCTACCAATAGCCACTACCGTAAACTTGGCACACACTAAGTTGATTTACACTATTGGGAGAATCGTTATTTATTGATCATTATTTCCATAAATATTAACATCAATCTAATGGTATGGTATTAATTTGTCTATTCTTTGCACGTTATTACATTTACCATTTCGGCTCATAAATATTGTCAAAGGCAGCGGTTCTCAACCGGTACTCCGTGTGCACTTCCCAAGAGCTCCTCCGTGACTCGAGGAAAATAAAATAAATCAGTAAATTTGATAGATAAATTAAAAATTGAGGCCTACAGGGGTTCCGCATTAAAATTATATACAAAGAGTGCTCCCCGACTCAAACAGGGCTCCGCCATAGAAATTATGCGCTGAAAAGGGCTCCGCGAGTACAAAAAGGTTGAGAACCTTTCCGTTCTTGTCCAATACACTCCTGCTTCGAACGACACTACTGTTCATTGCATGGCTACTACTTGTGCTGAAGAAATAAATAACTCGTTCAAACGCTTCTGGGAACTCGAAGCCATGGGAATCACCGATGTAAACGAAAAATCACTCTCGACTGGTGAAACAAAAATATTGCGAGATTTTCACGAATCTTACAGCCTGGAAAACCATCGTCGTGTCGTTTCACTAACGTGGGAAGAAAACGTATGCCTCACGTCGGACAATCGACCTATTACCTCACGCCGCCTTGACATTCTTCGTAGACGTCTGGATAAGGATCGCCCTTTTCGGGAAATGTACATTCAGCAAATGGAACGTTACATCCAGAACGGCCACGTCGAAATCGCGCCAGAATCATCAAGGCCTAGAATTTTTTATCTCCCTCACCACGCAGTGAAGAAGACCACTCTTGAGTCGGAAAAGTGTCGTAAAGTGTTTGATTCATCGTCTCATGTCAACGGACACCCATCCCTGAATGATGCTCTTGAGACTGGTCAGAATCTACCTTCGATAGAAATTCGTCAGACTGTGAAAAGTTCAATGTTGGTATCTACGTCTCTCCCAGTGATTGACATTTCTCGTTTCAGTTCTTACGCGAAACTTATTCGGGTTACCTCGTGGATGCAACGATTCATATACAACTGTCGCACGTCTTGCAAACTTCATGGCGAATTAATAGCAAAAGAACTCGAAAACGCGAAATGTTATTGGATTCGTCAAGTTCAAATAGATTGTTTTCCGTCTGACTATGATGCTCTTCGACATGGTAAACAACTTCCAAAAGACTCGAAAATTGCACAATTCCATCCATTTCTTAGTGACAATCTGATACGAGTTGGTGGTCGCTTGCAGTTCGCATTACTTCCAGCTGCTTCAAAGCATCCTTTAGTGCTCGATGGTTCACACCCACTTGTCAAATTGCTCATTCGTCACGTACATATTCGTCTCCATCATCTGAGCACGAGAGTGGTACTATCAGAACTGCGAAATGATTACTGGATTCTTCGAGGGCGACAGATTATTAAAAGTGTCCTACGCCAGTGTCTTCCCTGTAAAATTTTTAGAAACACGCCACCGGCTCAAATTGAAGCACCACTTCCTTCGGATAGAGTCATACTGTTGAAACCATTCAGTGTCGTGGGGATAGACTTCGCTGGCCCACTATACGTTCGTAGAAGCTCTATCTCAGTGAAAGTGTATATCTTGTTGTTTACATGTGCTGTCACTCGAGCGATTTATCTTGAGCTTGTCACGGATTGCTCTACAGATAAGTTTTTGTTGGCATTTTCACGTTTTGTTGCTCGTCGAGGTGTTCCCAACACTGTATATTCGGATAATGCGCAGACTTTTCACGCCGCAAATCGTGAGCTTTCCGTCCTTTGGGGTGCCATGACTTCACCTTCTGCTCACCAGTACTACGCCTCCCACGGAATCACTTGGAAATTCATAGCCCCTCGAGCGGCTTGGTGGGGGAGGATGGTGGGAACGCATGATTGGTGTCGTCAAACGTTGTTTACGGAAAACGTTAGGTCGCGCATCTCTCGATGACGAACAACTGACGACTACGTTGGCTGGAATTCAAGCCGCAGTCAACAGCCGACCATTGACAGCTGATATCGAGTTAGATGACAGCTTCGAAGAACCTCTCACGCCTGCCCACTTCCTGGTTGGACAACGACTGACAACCCTTCCTTCTCACGAAAAGGTTCCTGCAGCTACCGACCTCAAGAAATCGTGGTCACTGCAGCAAGATTCACTGAATGACTTTTGGAAACGATGGAGGAAAGACTACCTACTAGAGCTGAAGACATTCCACCAAGTGAAAAATAAACACCCAGGTCTTCAGCTACGAGTTGGAGATGTCGTCCTCCTACAGGAAGATGCAAGCCCTCGACACATGTGGACGAAGGCACGCATATCATCCCTCGTCAAAGGTCGTGACGGCAACATTCGTTCGTGTATTCTACGTACAGCCAGTGGAACAGAAATTCGACGGCCAATGGTAATTCCTCTGGAGGTTGACCAGGGTGGGGAGGATGTTGGGAATAGTACGAGCTTACGTTTGTAATCCCTCTGGTCACCTCCAGATGGCGAAGCTGATATGTTACGTGACTTTTCGCTTGTCTTCTTTTCCCTTGTATCTTTTTTCCCTAGTATGATATGTTCGTTCGACGTCTACGCGTACGCATGTCTCGCTTGTATTACGTAAAATAAAATCGTTTCTTCTACGCATTTGCTCTCCCAATGTAAGCTATTTCGGCCCCGACATGTGTAACGTGCCATGTGTTTCTTCGAATTCATAAACTTTGTATTAGCCGTTCTCTAGAATTTAGGTAATTATTGTGGAGTCAAAGTTGAGCTACCTATGGATAAATTACTGCTTCAATGTAAGTGCCACTACACAACCTTCTACGCTAGTGATACGACCATAATCTTAAGTCAGCCACCTCGTTGGGCAATTTGCCTGTTGTGGCGTTGTATTTGTATTGTATTGTATTGTATAATGGTGGCCATACGCCCTCCACAAAGCACGTCACAGTTCTAATTGCACCGCGAAATAACCACTTTTTCAAAATTAATACTTACCAGCTTTATTTAATAAATTATTCATAAATTATTATCGAATCTAGTGAGTTATATAAAATGAATCTCTTTACGGCTTATGCTGAGTTTAGTTGTTATCCGCGACTTTGCTCGCATGCATTTGATAATCTGAAAATTGCTCGACGATGCTCCATACAACATTTGAAGCCCTCGTGACCCCCCTTGGGATTTGAATTCTCACAAATCCGTCTTACGGCCGTATTCACCAACACGGTGTATTGCAGTTTAAACTACAACCGCAGGTGAAAGGATTAAAGATCGAAAGGGATTGGTAAAATTGACGATTTTAACCAATCCGCGTCGATCGCTAATCCTTTTACCTGCGATTGTAGCTTAAACGCTATCGGTGAATACGGCCATTATTGAGCCAAACGGTTCAAATTTACCGATGATTATGTGTAATCCCAAACTCGTATTGGTAAATATGACAAATCATCATCAAATTATCGAAATTTTATTTATTTAAATTTCAGTCTAGGACGACGGATTCGATTAGTGATGTTGTTTATACATACAAATGTATAAGCATTTAAAAACGTTTTCTATTCTTATTTTTATACCGTTTTTTTATTCTCGTAACACTTCTTTTCATTTACCGTTTTTTAACATGTATAAGGAACCCTTCTAATCAACAATTTCGACCCCAAAAATATTAAGGGTTCCTATAAATAAACTTTTTAAAAATTGTTTTCCAAATTTTGGGCTTAAAAATCAGTGGTTTCTTATACACGTTAAAATACGGTAATTTAGTTTTTAAGTCAAAATATGTGCAGTGCACCCATCGCCTACTGGAGAAACTGATAAGTGGTTGAATTTAATTGATATTTTCGCATGACTTCTTTCATAGTTATCAAACTTCTTACTCACCGCCTTCAATCGGGTATTATGCATAATTAACGGTAAAAGTGACAAAGGTAGAAAAATCTATGAAACCTACCAAAACGATTGGTTGTTAAGTCAACTCATTTAATGTTACCATCCACTGGTCAATTTTTTTTCTCCAGAATTTCAGACCAGGCGGAAAGTGAAGTGGGATGATGACGGCCAAAATGCTATATTATACAATGGTCTTGGATTTGAAACGTCTCGACATTTTGACAGATACCTCTAGCACAGGCAGCATGAGTTGGGGCAAAAAAGAAAAAATAACGATCCACACTTCCTCTCGCTTTTAATGACTTGAGCCAACCTTCTGGTCAGTTTTATTACTTCGTTCGGAGCAGGGAGGAGGTTTTCTTTCTATGACCCTCAGAAGGTTCTTCTGTTTATTTAATCTTTCCGGGGTGTGTGTGTTTTTTTGCTAGAGTAATCAGCATTGAGTATTTGGATCCTATATTCTTCTGAATTGAACAGGTAACCCCTCCCTACTTCAGTACACGGCTTCTGCTGTTGGTGAGCAACCAATGGTAGTCTCAAAATGAATATTGCGGTTTTCTTCTGCCACATCTGTTTCTAAGACTCTTTTCCATGTAATCTTGGGCAAGCTGGGCCATGGTTAGAATAGCATCTACCTGACTTGGGACAACATGGATTCATCTGGTAATTTCCAGGGCATTGGTCAAAGCGTGCAAATACACTGAAGAGCCAAAAACACTGGTACACCTGCCTAATAGCGTGTAGGGACCCGCGAGCACGCAGAAGTGCCGCAACACGACGTGGCATGGACTGACTCGACTGATGTCTGAAGTAGTGCTGGAGGTAATTGACACCATGAATCCTGCAGGGCTGCCCATAAATGCGTAGGAGTAAGAGTGGGTGGAGATCTCTTCTGAACAGCACGTTGCAAGGCATCCCAGATATGTTCAATAATGTTCATGTCTGGGGATTTTGGTGGCCAGCGGAAGTGTCTAAAGTCAGGAGAGTGTTCCTGGAGCCACTTTGTAGCAATTCTGGATGTGTGAGGTGTCGCATTGTCCTGCTAAAATTGTCCAAGTCCGTCGGAATACACAATGGACATGAATGGGTGCAGGTGATCACACAGGATGCTTACGTGCCCGTCACCCGTCAGAGTCGTATCTAGACGTATCAGGGGTCCCATATCACGCCAACTGCACACGTCCCATACCATATCAGAGCCTCCACCAGCTTCAGTCCTCTGTTGACATGAAGACATGTAGGGTCCATGGATTCATGAGGTTGTCTCCATACCCGTACACGTCCATCAGCTCGAAGCAATTGGAACCAAGACTCGTCAGACCAGGCATCGTGTTTCCAGTCCTCAACAGTCCAATGTAGGTGTTGTCGGGCCCAGACGAGGCGTAAAGCTTTGTGTCGTGCAGTCATCAAGGGTACACGAGTGGGCCTTCGGCTCCAAAAGCCCATATCGATGATGTTCGTTGAATGGTTCGCACGCTGACACTTGTTGATGGCCCAGCATTGAAATCTGCAGCAATTTGCGGAAGGGTTGCACGTCTGTCACGTTCAATGATTCTCGTCAGTCGTCGTTGCTCCCGTTCTTGCAAGATCTTTTTCCGGCCGCAGCTATGTCGTAGATTTAATTTTCTACCGGATTCCCGATATTCACGGTGCACTCGTGGAATGGTCGTACGTGAAAATCCAAATTTCATCGCTACCTCGGAGATGCTACGTCCCATCTCTCGTGCGCCGACTATAACACCACGTTCAAACTCACTTAAATCTCGATAAACCTGCCACTGTAGCAGCAGTAACCGATCTAACAAATTTGCCAGACACTTGTTGTCTTATATAGGCGTTGCCGACCGCAGCGCCGTACTCTGATTGGTTCCATATCTCTTTATTTGCATACGCATGCCTGTACCAGTTATTTTGGCTCTTCAGTTTATGTGTGAGAACAAAATGCATACAGATACACTCGTGGCAATGAAGAGGTAAATGTGTCAATGAAAAAAAAATTCCCCCGAAAAAAAGAGTGATTCCGGAAACCACACAGAGAGAAAAGAAGAACAAAGAGACAAATTTTCTAAAGCTTCGTAGTACTCTTAAACACCACCAAAAGGAGGGTGAATCGTAGCCCCATTCAAGACGTGCAATTCATATTTCATCCAACAGGTGCACCATCCTGCTGTAGAATGAAATCACCTGATTCTTCTCCTAACTGAGGTGAGAAAAGTATCACATGCGTTAAACTCGTACCGTTCAGTCTCACGGCCTCGTGCCGCCATCTATCACAATCTTCATAATTTCCAACTGTTATTTTGATATCCGATGATTAAGTTTGTACTTTGTTTAGTTTTTTTTCCATAGCCCTGCAAAGTTGGGATATTCATTACACCCTGTGTATATAAACGAAAACCACGAGTAGAATAGCAAGGGCCGACTGTAGATGATAACATTTTCAATACAGCAAATTTATTTCTCTAAGGCTGGGATTACACTATAAAAGGTGGATAAAAGTTATTTTATAACATTTGAAAAACCTCACCAATAAAGCTCATAGGCTTACAGGTTAGATACATCCTGTCAAATGGAACCAATAAGATTATTGGTTAAATTTTTCAAGTTTTATAAAACAATTTTAATAAAACTTTTACAGTGTAAATCTGGCCTAATACAAAAAAGATGGCGCGTGTGTGGAGCCGTGTCAATTTACTGATTAAAATCCTTCAACTACAACACCATGAAGATCCTTATATATTCAATTAGCCAAAAATGAACTATAAGCCACTCATTACCATATCACTTAGGAGAACAGTAGCAAATTTACAGATCACTGAAATGAGCTGTGACACATCTTCACATCACTTAAGTGACTAGCGGCAGAGTTCCAAAGCACTCCAGCGGCCCGTGGCACATTTTCAAATAGCTTAAACGACTGCCGGAACAGTTACAGATCATTTAAGTTACTCGCGGCTCGTTCCCGGATAACTTTAGTGACCTGCGGGGGGCGCGGTAGCCCGGTCGATAATTTGCTCGCCTAAAGTACCAAAGGATGTTTAGAGGTGTCGCGAGTTCGATACCCGGTTAATCCTTGTCGGAAAACTTTCCTGACACAGGGGTACAACAAAAAACGGCGACTTGACCGCAGCAAAAAATTGCTACCGCAGGGAGTCCCCAGATCGAGGGGTTAGCGCTCCAACCTCTCGATGAGTATAAAAACAAGCCTGCCGTTCGGAATCGGCAATAAATTGTAGGTCCCGGTCTAATTAGCCCTCGCGTGCAGAAAATGACCGCGGTGCGACAAAAATGATCAAAATGACCTGCGGTAAATTTACAGATAATTTGAGTATCCCCAACCACAATTCTGGATTGAAGCAGCCACGACACATTTAGATATCACTAAAGTGACCCATGGTTCAGTTCTACAACACCTATGTGGCTCGCGGCACATTACCAGATATGGTAAGAGACGCGCTATACATTACCACAGTGTCACGTTTGTAGCTCACTTAATTAACCCGCGATGACAATTATAAATTATTTACAAATGAATCAAACGACCCGTGACTCCTTTTCAAACCAATGAAGTGACTCGCACTTTGTAAAATGTCGATCATCTTTGGTAGTACGGAGAATGTGAAATCCATGAACATATTTTTTGTTATATAACTATGGGAATTCGTATGAACATTCTATGGCTCACTCAATATTTGGATATGCACGGCAAATTAAATGGCAACAAAATACCCATCGTATCAACCTTCTTTTCTAATTTTTTAATCCGGGTCCTGTACAGAAATTTTCCTTTTGATCTCAGGAAGTTACGCCTTGACATAAAGGTTTGTATAAGTTTTGAGTTAGAATACGGTGAATATGAACTTTAGGGGTTTGATCAGAAGTCAGCAATTAAAGTTGAACTTTCGGGGCTTTTAAGATGGCTTCTGGGAGAAAGTGCTTCCGGGAAAAAAGTGATTTATTACTTAAAATTTAGCTATAAAATTCTGGAAAAAAAATTATGTGTGAGATGAATGTACCCTGCATCAACATGGTCGAAAAAAATTCACCAAAATGAATTATTTCTTGAAAAAAAATAAGACATTGAAAAATAAAGATTTGCCGACATTTATGATTCCAGTGCATTCTTCGACAATCAGAAATGCAAAAAAAAAACGTTTTAAATGTCTAAAAAAAATTAATGCAAGAGGTCCGAAAAGATTTATAAAATCGCACCAAATTGGGAGAATCGGAAATAAAATTCAAAGTAACAAACATTTCACTTTGCTGAGCAATGTTTTATCGGTTTATAGATAACAGGCAAAAATAGAAGAAAACTGCATATTTTACCCGCATCATTATTTTTTACCATTGTAACGGTAATTGATAAATAGTTATTCATTAAATTGCTGTGTTATGCATAGTTCTAATAAAAGAACCAGTTTACATCCATTTTTGCAAAAAAAAGTAATTCGATTTGTTTTTATGGGGAGTGAACCATGAACGAGTTAAGACGGCTTACTTGGTAAAATAATACCATTATTATTCATGAACATATAAAACGGGATGAAAATATTGAGTAAAATGCTTACTTCCTGAAAAAGAAAAACACTTTCGTAAGTCTTCACTAATTTGTGAATATGCAGTAGACAGTACCGCCTTAACGCATGGGTCCACCCGATCCCGGCCGGGTGAATCGAGTGCAGAAAAAGCCTTATGAAATCTAGTCAAATTTACGACAATAAGTACGTCTATTGGTTTGCACGTATTTCTAGCCAGGTAGGGTGCTCCCTAGAAAAACCACTTTGCCTGATGGACTGTGATGCTGTTAAGACATAGCGGCCCTTAGGGCTGTGCGCCAGGTGTGGTCGCACCAGGCCTCGCGCACACACACACATTCACGGTAACAATAATTTCTTTCACAAATTCTGAATTTTCATCAATTCTGGACATCCGAATTTCAATTCTGAAAGAAAACGATTTCTTTTATTTATTCTAAAAAAATTTCAGCAGTTCTGAAGAAACATTTCTTCTATTTATCCCGAAAAGTTTCATCATTTCTCCAATTATATTTTTCATTTATTATAAAAACTCTCAATTCTAAAATCATTTCTTCCGTTTATTATGATTTTTCGTTCTCTCAATTTTTGATTTCCCCCTCTCTCACACAAGAAAAACATCATGGGTAAAGGGCACTGATATTATTTCCGCCCCAGGCTTCGCGTCTGGTAAGGACAGCCCTGTGTTAAGACGACCCTGGTAGTGGAAATATCCGTCCGTTATGAATAACGTTTACATAAAAACGAAAATCCAAAGCATCACATGTAGTTTTTCAAATATGTGAATCGTACTCCTCCAATGAAGCCGTGAAATGCATCACATTCAATTATGTGTGTTTCCCTATTTATCACCGCGCATGTAACTCTTGGGCATTTATAACGAACTGGAGCATGCTATACAGTGTTTTGTGTGCATATGTGTGGATGTGGCGTGGTTAGCCTGCTTCTTGTTCTGCTTGCTGCCTTCCGTATTCATCATTCAAAGATCGAATTGTTTTTCCATTAAGTATCGTCTGTAATTAAAGTTGGCGTGTTCTTAACAGAATTACTTGCCTACTATAAAGTTGGGATATGACTTTTTATTTGAAAATCATGTAAAGAAGATGATGAATGGGGAATGAATTTTAATTATTTACGAAAAATTGATGATTGGCAAAAATAAGAAGGAAATATTATGCTTCTTAATTCAAAGTTATGCTTCTTTCGACATAAATATTTCGTTATCATCAGATTCTTGCGCGAGCTAAACACTGATTGCAATACAAACAAACAAATACAACATAAGATGCAAAAAATATCTTACTCCCTGAAAGCAAAGGAAAAACATCTTGTCGTTAAAGAAATCTAATGACATTAAAAAACTTCAACCACAAAAACCACCAGATAATCAATAGGAACACCAAAGAGAATGGTTCTTTACCCGGGAATATCAAAAAGAATTTGCGGGGTTCATTCTTCTCTACGACAGTGCAAGAGACCACATACTGCTACATTAAAAACTGCAGGTGGTCCGCTGGTCAGCTCTAGAACAATCCCCATACAGTCCGGATCTTCATGCAATTATAATTTGTTTGGACCGCTTAAAGAGGCACTAACCCTTTAAGCGGTTTTTAAAATTTTCTGATCCGCATTATATTTAACTGCCACAAAAAATGTAATTCACTAAACTTTTTAGAAATTCCCACCTATTTTCAAGAATCTTTTTTTTTCCGATTGCGAACTGATAAATGTCCCTCCCCATCTCCAAAACGAAAACAAGATAATTGACTCCGCCCATCTGTTTTATTTCTCTCACTAAGATACAAAAAGACACCTATTTATTGATACGCAGATATTTATTTATACCCCTTTATTTTCAGTTGTTCTCGATTGACACTATCAGAATTCAAATTAAAATATGTACTAATAAATGCCCAGAGCTTCGGTATTAAGAAAGATTTTTGGAAACTATGATAACTCTGGGGAGCCTGCACCTCGTACCCATCACAGAATCTTGGGCAAACGCTGGGTATGAATGTTTCTTAGACATCTCAAGATTCGGTACTTTTTTAAGAAATACATCTGATAGGAAAAGGGGTGGACTCTTAATATACGTGATGTGATGCTTGAAGGTTAGAGAGTGTAACGTATAGAGACATTGAAACTATATGGGTTGAGCTTGAAAAGAAAAACCGTCATAAGCTTATTGTAGGGGGATTGCTATAAACCACGCAATAAATATCCAAATTGTATCTCTGAACCTCATGATGAAATTTCGTACATACGTAAGCATAAGGGGGTTGCCATATCAGGTGATTTCAATTACCCGGGTATCGATTTGGAGAAGCTTTCAGGAAGAGATCAATATGGAAGGAGACTTACTTAAGTTGGTGATCGATTTTTTTTTTTTGTTCCGGCATGTATCAGAAGCTAATATGGGTACTGCTATTTTTGATTTAAATCTCACTAGTTCTGAGAAACTTGCCAACAAGTTTTTTGGGGTACGTGTTTTCTTCCAGTGATTATCATGTCGTTAGTTTTCTCTGCAACTTTTCTTCGGGTAAGGTTGATAGCAAAAGAATGGTTCCTGGTTTTCGGAGAACTAACTTTGATATTTTGTGAGAAAGGTTAGCGGGAATTCGCAAAGGTCGCGGTTGGAATCAGTGGGGGTAATAAGTCAATGGGAAGAATTTAGAATAAAACTGTCTTCTGTCTGACGACGTCATATCCTTTGTTCATAAGAAGCATGTTTTTACATCGCGCTCCACAGTTTCCCGGATAGCTTGCGTAATCTTTATCTTCGAAACAAAAGAGCATTTAGGGAGTATAAATTTGGACGAGGTGGCCCATCGTTGTTAATATAGGAAGGGCGTTGCACAAGGACTTTGCCAAATCCACACATGTTTTTGAGAGGGTTGAAACTGTAAGACGTTTGCTGCAGCAGCCTTACCAAGGTCCTTATGAAGTTTTGAAGTTTATGAAGTTTACTTTGAGTATTAATAATGAATCTAAGTGCATTTCTATTGATCGTTTTAAACTTGCTATATGGTTTAATTCTTTGGAGTTTAAAGAATATATATTTGCAATTCATCTCTGTGATGCCTCAGCCTCACCACAGGGCTTAGTCACGAGGTCCGGACGGAAAGTTCCTTTTGTAATATCTTATCAAGCTTAACGTCATTCGAACTCGTGGGGGAGTACCGTGGCGGTGCTGTCGGCAAGAGTACGCAGGTGTTGGCGCCCCTAATATCATAAATCTGCTATCACATCGTTTTCGTTAGCGCGGTTTTTCTGTACCTCACTTTCGCTGTTCGAGAGAGAAGGCTTTCGTTTCTTGGAGAGTCAAGATGTATTATTTTCTGTGTGTCCGTGTATAATCGTTTCTTTTTGTATGTGTAACGTGCCATGTGTTTCTTCGAATTAATAAACTTTGTATTAGCCGTTCTCTAGAATTTAAGTAATTATTGTGGAGTCAAAGTTGAGCTACCTATGGATAAATTACTGCTTCAATTTAAGTGTCAGTACACAACTTTCTACGATAGTGATACGACCATAATGGTGACCATACTCCCTCCACAAAGCACGTCTCAGTTCAAATTGCACCGCGAAATAACCACTTTTTCAAAATTAATACTTACCAGCTTTATTTAATAAATTATTCATAAATTATTATCGAATCTAGTGAGTTATATAAAATGAATCTCTTTACGGCTTATGCTGAGTTTAGTTGTTATCCGCGACTTTGCTCGCATGCATTTGATAATCTGAAAATTGCTCGACGATGATTTCCTCCATACAACATTTGAAGCCCTCGTGACCCCCCTTGGGATTTGAATTCTCACAAGTCCGTCTTACGGTAGTATTCATGAACACGGTGTATTGTCGTTTAAACTACAGTCGCAGGTGAAAGGATTAAAGATCGAAACGGATTGGTAAATTTGAGGATTTTAACCAATCCGCGTCGATCGCTAATCCTTTTACCTGCGATTGTAGTTTATACGCTGTCAGTGAATACGGCCATTAGTGAGCCAAAGGGTTCAAATTTACCGATGATTATGTGTAATCCTCAACTCGTATTGGTAAATACGACAAATCATCATCAAATTTTCTAAATTTTATTTATTTAAATTTCAGTCTAGGACGACGGATTCGATTAGTGATGTTGTTTATACATACAAATGTATAAGCATTTAAAAACCTTTTCTATTCTCATTTTTATACCGTTTTTTTATTCTCGTAACACTTATTTTCATTTACCGTTTTTTAACATGTATAAGGAACCCTTCTTATCAACAATTTCGACCCGAAAAATATTAAGGGTTCCTATAAATAAACTTTTTAAAAATTGTTTTCCAAATATTGAGCCCAAAAAGCAGGGGTTTCTTATACACGTTAAAATACGGTAATTTAGTTTTTAAGGCAAAATACGTGCAGTGCACCCATCGCCTACTGGAGAAACTGATAAGTGGTTGAATTTAATTGATATTTTCGCATGATTTCTTCCATAGTCATCAAACTTCTTACTCACCAACTTTAATCGGGTATTATGCATAATTAACGGTAAAAGTGACAAATGTAGAAAAATCTATGAAACCTACCAAAACGATTGGTGGTTAAGTCAACTCATTTAATGTTACCATCCACTGGTCAATTTTTTCTCTCCAGAATTTCAGACCAAGCGGAAAGGGAAGTGGGATGATGACGGCCAAAATGCTATATTATACAATAGTCTTGGATTTGAAACGTCTCGACATTTTGACAGATACCTCTAGCACAGACAGTATGAGTTGGGGCAAAAAAGAAAAAATAACGATCCACACTTCCCCTCGCTTTTAATGACTTGAGCCAACCTTCTGGTCAGTTTTATTACTTCGTTCGGAGCAGGGAGGAGGTTTTCTTTCTATGACCCTGAGAAGATTTTTCTGTTTTTTTAATCTTTCTGGGGTGTGTGTGTTTTTTTGCTAGAGTAATGAGCATTGAGTATTTGCATCCTATATTCTTCTGAATTGAACAGGTAACCCCTCCCTACTTCAGTACACGGCTTCTGCTGTTGGTGAGCAACCAATGGTAGTCTCAAAATGCATATTGCGGTTTTCTTCTGCCACATCTGTTTCTAAGACTCTTTTTAATGTAGTCTTGGGGCAAGCTGGGCCATGGTTAGAATAGCATCTACCCTGACTTGGGGCAACATGGATTCATGTGGTAATTTCCAGGCCATTGGTCAAAGCGTGTAAATACTTTATGTGTGAGAACAAAACGCACACAGATACACTCATGGCAATGAAGAGGTAAATGTGTCAATGAAACAAAAAATTCCCCGGAAAAAAAAGAGTGATTCCGGAAAACACACAGAGAGAAAACAACAAACAGACAAATTTTCTATAGCTTCGGGGTACTCTTAAACACCACCAAAAGGAGGGTGAATCGTAGCCCCATTCAAGACGTGCAATTCATATTTCATCCAACAGGTGCACCATCCTGCTGTAGAATGAAATCACCTGATTCTTCTCCTAACTGAGGTGAGAAAAGAATCACATGCGTTAAACTCGTAGCGTTCAGTCTGACGGCCTCGTGCCGCCATCTATCACAATCTTCATAAACTTCCAACTGTTATTTTTGATTTCCGATGAACAAGTTTGTACTTTGTTCAGTTTTCTTTCAATAGCCCTGCAAAGTTGGGATATTCATTACACCCTGTGTATATAAACGAAAACCACGAGTAGAATATCAAGGGCCGACTGTAGATGATGATAACATTTTTAATACAGCAAATTCATTTCCCTAAGGCTGGGATTACACTATAAAAGGTTGATAAAAATTATTTTATAACATTTGAAAAACCTCACCAATAAAACTCATAGGCTTACAGGTTAGATACATCCTGTCAAATGGAACCAATAAGATCATTGGTTAAATTTTTCAAGTTATATAAAACAATTTTAATAAAACGTTTACAGTGTAAATCTGGCCTAATACAAAATAGATTGCACGTGTGAGGAGCCGTGTCAATTTACTGATTAAAATCCTTCAACTACAACACCATGAAGTTCCTTATATACTCAATTTGCCAAAAATGAACTATAAGCCGCACATTACCATATCACTTAGGTGTGACCAGTAGCAAATTTATAGATCACTGAAATGAGCTGCGACCCATCTTCACATCGCTTAAGTGACTAGCGGCAGAGTTCCAAAGCACTCCAGCGGCCCGTGACACATTTTCAAATAGCTTAAACGACTGCCGGAACAGTTCCAGATCATTTAAGTGACTCGCGGCTCGTTCCCGGATAACTTTAGTGACCTGCCGTAAATTTACAGATAATTTGAGTATCCCGAACCACAATTCTGGATTGAAGCAGCCCACGACACATTTAGATATCACTAAATTCAGCCATGGTTCAGTCCTACAACACCTATGTGGCTCGCGGCACAATACCAGATATGTTGAGCGACCCGCAATACATTACCATAGCGTCACGTTTGCAGCTCACTTAATTAACCCGCGATGGCAATTACAAATGATTTACAAATCAATCAAGCGACCCGAGACTCCTTTTCAAACCAATGAATAGACTCGCACTTTCAAAAATGTCGATCATCTTTGGTTTAACGGAGAATGTGAAATCCATGAACATATTTTTTGTTATATAACTATGGGAATTCGTATGAACATTCTATGGCTCACTCAATATTTGGATATGCACGGCAAATTAAATGGCAACAAAATACCCATCGTATCAACCTTCTTTTCTAATTTTTTAATCCGGGTCCTGTACAGAAATTTTCCTTTTGATCTCAGGAAGTTACGCCTTGACATAAAGGTTTGTATAAGTTTTGAGTTAGAATATGGTGAATATGAACTTTAGGGGTTTGATCAGAAGGCAGCACTTAAAGTTGAACTTTCGGGGTTTTTAAGATGGCTTCTGGGAGAAAATGCCTCCGGGAAAAGTGTGATTTATTACTTAAAATTTAGCAATAAAAGTCTGGAACAAAAATTATATGTGAAGATGAATATACCCTGCATCAACATGGTCGAAAAAAAATTCACCAAAATGAATTATTTCTTGACAAAAATAAGACATTGAAAATTAAAGATTTGCCGATATTTATGATTTCAGTGCATTCTTCGACAATCAGAAATGCAAAAAAAAAACCTTTTGAATGTCTAAAAAAAATTAATGCAAGAGGTCCGAAAAGATTTATAAAATCGCACCAAATTGGGAGAATCGGAAATAAAATTCAAAGTAACAAACATTTCACTTTGCTGAGCAATGTTTTATCGGTTTATAGATAACAGGCAAAAATAGAAGAAAACTGCATATTTTACCCGCATCATTATTTTTTACTATTGTAACAGTAATTGAAAAATAGGTATTCATTAAATTGCTGTGTTATGCATAGTTCAAATGAAAGAATCAGTTTACATTCATTTTTGCAAAAAAAAGTAATTCGATTTCTTATTATGGGGAGCGAACCATGAACGAGTTAAGACGGCTTACTTGGTAAAATAATACCATGTGACGATTGGTGAGGTGTATACGAAGCGACGAACATGAAACATTCCTTTATTTTGCATTAACATGCGAAACACACAACCCTTCGTGATGAAGGTTAAAATCGAACTCTCTAGAATGTCTTCGTCTCTCGATACAACTTAAATCTCACGTGTCTCGTGAATAAAGTATTACTGTACATCCTTGTTAACAGCTTGCCTGTTACATACTCCCCCTCTGGTTTCGCGGACGTCCCGGCAAGGAACCAGCAATAGGCGTTATGGGAAGTTGTTCAGTGTTCTTGTTAGTTCCAACTTTGAGTGGTCGTCCCTTCTTTCGTGATGACACTATGGATACAGCATCCGGTTTCGCACATGGTGTGAGAGCAGAAGTACGATATACGCTGACAGAGACACCCGATTTGGCCGGATGAGCGACTATGTACCTCGTAGGCGATCTCTGGGCTAGCACAGGGTACGGTCCATCTCGTTGTGGCGTGAACTTTGTCGACCAGTTCTTCCTTCGAGAACTCGGTTTGGAACCGTTGTCAACATAACCTTTGCGTTCATCCCGTTTTTGTTCCACTTTCTGCTTCACAGAAACTCTTGTAAGGCTTTGCATGGGAGTCAACCTGTTTTCACGACTTCTTTGGGCATGGCTGCGACTTTCTGATCGACGCGCGTTAGGGGTTTGATCCGAATATTTAATGCCGCTCCCCCTGCATTTATCGTTCCCTTCTCTAGCACTGCTTATACTTGTTTGGGTCCTTGACTCATGGAAGCTATTGCTAGACGTTATTGTTTGGCTTGGCATTTTACAACGATGCAGTATCTGATAATATCCTGGTGATCCTGGACTGCGCCGCCTAGGACCGGAAAGTTCGACTCGTTCGTTCCTGCGGAAACGTAAGTCTAGTACTTGCCTGCCTGTCGGAGTAACTCGTGGTTGCCTTTGCACCGATTGGTGATGAAAGCTTCTTGCGGATCGGTGGATTTCGCTATGGACAGCAGGACGTGGATAGCCAGAAACATGACGTGGATAGTCACGGACGCGACCTGTTTGGTTCCTGAGACGTCTAGACCGATCCCACCGCTGAGGTTCCGATGCCATATCACCATGGTGAACTTCGCCTTCGGGAGTGTCTCCTCCCCCTGGACTGAAAAAATTTTCATTCTTTTTCCACGACCTGTTCAGCACTTGTTTCCGTTGCTGTCCTTCAACTTGTCGTAGTTGGCAAGAATTCAAGTTAACATGCTCTACTACATGTTGAACAGTTTTAATCGTAGACTCGTTCACAAAGTGGAATCGCTTCCGAGTATTTTCCCCGAAGAACCATTGCCTTCGCTTGAGATCCAACACGATACCAGCTTTCTCTAGAAAGTCGATTCCCAAAAGAGTTCTGTTACCGACGATTCCAGGAAGAACTATAAATTTCGTCCTTAGTCGCTTCCATTGGATGTTGACCAATACCGTTGTGGTCCACACATTCATCGTTGATTGCTGTCCGTTTGCAAGACGCATCTCGATAGTTTCCCGATGGAATTTGGCGTTTTGCTCTTTCAAAATACGATGCAGAGTATCACTTGCGATACAGTGCGTAGCACCGGTGTCGGCACAGGCAGTTCCCACTTTGCCATTTACATGAATTTTTAACAATGCTACGGGTTTTGTTACAGAAGAGCATAGATTCAGTTCCAACTGACCAAACTGAGCGGTTGTCGCTATCATTTCGGGATTACAGGTCGGACACTGCGCTCTAATTACCCCCGGATATCCACATCCATAGCAGCTTAGAGGTCGCTGTTCATCCAGGCTGATCATGGGAAGTGTCTGTTCATCTGCAGGAATCACTGGTTTTGATGACGTCCATGGATATTTCCTCGGTGTTTGCTTTCGACGACCCTCGACATCGTACTGCTGGTTGACTTTCTTTGGGAAAGTACTCCTGGCATCTTCATACGCGTCGAGTTTCTCCGCTAGTTCCGATGGGGAGATCAACATGGCCCATACATCGATGAAATGTTCTTTCACTTGTGGAGGGCACTTCTTCTTCATCTGATCAGTTATGACTAGATTAATCAAGTCCTCGAATGTTGTGACCTTAACTTCTGTTAACCACCCTTCAAGATACGTTTTCAACTCAAAATAAAAATCACGCCATGAACTCTCCGAGTTCTTCCGATGCTCTACAAAAAGCTGTCGAAATCTGTCCGCATGTAGCTTAAATCGCTTTAACAGCAGTTCCTTGAGATACCGATAGTCCTTGAACTTCTCGTCAGGCTCCCTGGCACAGATCCTAGCCACCTCCTTCGGTAAACTATTGATGAGATACGTAATCCACAATTCTTCCGGAATCTGGTGTAAACCCATGTGTCGTTCGAACAGGACCAGGAACAGTGAAATGTCATCTGATGATTCAAAACGCGGAACCGACACTTGAAAGTCCCGATTTGTCACAGCCGGTCGAACGGAAGCTTGGCACTTCTCCGATTCTATCCTCAGTCTCTCGAGTTCGAACTGCATTTCTGCTCGCCGGTTCCTCTCTTCGGCATCTTCCCGTCGAATCCTCTCCTCTGTTTCTTCTCGTCGAATTCTTTCTTCTGCTTCTTCTCGTCGAATTCTCTCTTCTACGAGGGTCTGTAGCACTCCTTTTGCGAAGACCTCATCGTATTCTTTACTGGACGTAATCAGCTTCTTCAGCTCTATCACTTTCATCTCGGGTTCGGTAGGTTCGCCCATCTCTTCGGCAAGGCGACGGAGTTCGTCTTTTCGATATTTCGCCAAGTATGCCATTTTCACTCACTTGGTACCTAATTAGGATGTCCGCTTAGCTAAAAACACTCACGCGTCTATTTTAAACGTTGGGCGCCAATGTGACGATTGGTGAGGTGTATACGAAGCGACGAACATGAAACATTCCTTTATTTTGCATTAACATGCGAAACACACAACCCTTCGTGATGAAGGTTAAAATCGAACTCTCTAGAATGTCTTCGTCTCTCGATACAACTTAAATCTCACGTGTCTCGTGAATAAAGTATTACTGTACATCCTTGTTAACAGCTTGCCTGTTACAACCATTATTATTCATGAACATATAAAACGGGATGAAAATATTGAGTAAAATGCTTACTCCCTGCAAAAAGAAAAACATTTTCGTAAGTCTTCACTAATTTGTGAATATGCAGTAGACAGTACCGCCTTAACGCATGGGTCCACCCGATCCCGGCCGGGTGCCTCGAGTGCAGAGAATGCCTTATGAAATCTAGTCAAATTTACGACAATAAGTATGTCTCTTGGTTTGCACGTATTTCTAGCCAGGTAGGGTACCTCCTAGAAAAACCTGTGATGCTGTTAAGACATACCGGCCCTAAGGGCTGTGCGCCAGGTGTGGGAGAACCAGGCCTCGCTCGCGCACTGGACATCCGAATTTCAATTCTGAAAGAAAACGATTTCTTTTATTTATTCTAAAAAAATTTCAGCAATTCTGGAGAAACATTTTTTCTATTTATCCCGAAAAGTTTCATCATTTCTCGAATTATATTTTTCATTCATTATAAAAACTCTCAATTCTAAAATCATTTCTTCCGTTTATTATGATTTTTCGATCTCTCAATTTTTGATTCCCCCCTCTCTCACAGAAGAAAAACATCATGGGTAAAGGGCACTGATATTATTTCCGCCCCAGGCTTCGCGTCTGGTATGGACATCCCTGTGTTAAGACGACCCTGGTAGTGGAAATATCCGTCCGTTATGAATAACGTTTACATAAAAACGAAAATCCAAAGCATCACATGTAGTTTTTCAAATATGTGAATCGTACTCCTCCAATGAAGCCGTGAAATGCATCACATTCAATTATGTGTGTTTCCCTATTTATCACCGCGCATGTAATTCTTGGGCATTTATAACGAACTGGAGCATGCTATACAGTGTTTTGTGTGCATATGTGTGGATGTGGCGTGGTTAGCCTGCTTCTTGTTCTGCTTGCTGCCTTCCGTATTCATCATTCAAAGATCGAATTGTTTTTCCGTTAAGTATCGTCTGTAATTAAAGTTGGCGTGTTCTTAACAGAATTACTTGCCTACTATAAAGTTGGGATATGACTGTGCAGTTTTTTTAGTTGAAAATCATGTAAAGAAGATGATGAATGGGGAATGAATTTTAATTATTTACGAAAAATTGATGATTGGCAAAAATAAGAAGGAAAAGTTATGCTTCTTTCGACATAAATATTTCGTTATAACCAGATTCTTGCGCGAGCTAAACACTGATTGCAATACAAAAAAAACAAATACAACACTAAGATGCAAAAAATATCTTACTCCCTGAAAGCAAAGAAAAAACATCTTGTCGTTAAAGAAATCTAATGACATTAAAAAACAGACCGTCTTCAACCACAAAAACCACCAGATAATCGATAGGAACACCAAAGAGGATGGTTCTTTACCCGGGAATACCAGACCAGACCAGACCAGACTCAAATTTTTACGATGGTGACTGGCCCTTAAAGCGGGCCATTAGCCAACATAAGGGCCGGGGCCCCTTGGGGACCCCCGATGAAAGGACAGACAAGAGAGTTATGTATGTGTAATGGTGTATGTGCATGTAGAGAGGGGAAAGGGGTGGCCAATGGCTCTTTTAGAAAAGAAATTGCCGAAATAGAATTAATTTTTTTTTTTTTTTCCTCTTATAACAAATTATTTATAAGAGTGGTCAAATGGTCGGTGGAGAAATTTTAACAAATTTCATAATTTTATGCGATGACAATGCGACAATGCGACAGGTAAAATGGCGGCACAACCTCACGTGTTAGTTGTTAAAAGCGAAGTGAGATAGCGAAGTGAGCTGTGAAGAAGAGACGTCCTCGTTGAGACTGGAGAAGAGATGCGATTCGTTGTTGGACCTGCAATGCAGGGATTGGTCGATGGTGAAGGGGGGTGAAGAAGAAAAGGGGAAAGTGGGAAAAGATGTTAGTACATGGTAAGGGGGGGAGAGAACGTGACACAGGAAAGGGGAGAAGACAGGGGAAGAACACAAAATGGAAGACAAAACAAGTGGCCAGGCATAGGCCTCTCTCTCTCACGATTGTGTGTAGACGATGGGGGGGGGGAGCCGAAGAACGATGGAGGAGCGAAAAACGAAGTATTTTTGGTTGACGAAGAAGTGATGAAGTCGGAGAAAAATGGTGCTGCCCTCTATGTGGAGCAGAAGTAATTATAGTCTGTCCCAGTCGAGGTTGTTGATCTGCTGGGCTCGACGGTGTGTCCAGATTTCTTCCGGGTCGTAGTTTACTATTTCCCGGATATGCTGGTGGTTCGAGCCGGCCATGCGTTCAAACTGGTTGTTATTTAATTTTTTAATGTAAGTGAAAAGATGGGGAATTTTAATATCTGAGCGGATGTTGACGTTACGAACGTACCACGGTGCTCGGAGTAGTCGTCGGAGAATTTTGTTCTGAAGTTTCTGAAGAATGGCGATGTTGCCCTTACGGGCTGCGGTCCATACGGGCGAGGCGTAAAGCATGACTGGGCGAAGTATGGATTTGAAGAGAATAGTTTTATTGTTTATTGAAAGTTTGGCATTTGGGAACGTAATTTTGTTGAGCATGCCTAGAATGCCGTTCGTTTTATTTCTGGTGATGGCGATGTGTTCCCGGAACAGAAGCTTCTTGTCCAGGGTGCATCCGAGGTATTTGACGGTGGTAGCTGGGTTCAAGTCACGGTTGCCAAATCGGAGGGGATGGGGGGGCAGCTTTTTCCTGTGCGTGAACCACATAAAGTTACATTTGGAGAAATTCATAACTATGTCAGATTCGACGCACCATTCCTCGATATTCGCTGCCGCGTCTTGTAGGTTCCAAAGAGCATACGATGGGTTTCTCGCCCCACAGAGGGCGACAGCGTCGTCTGCGAAGAGTGCAAGTTTTCCATTTCTGGGTGTTGGGAAATCATTGATGAAAAAAAGGAAAAGTTGCGGGCCAAGGACGCTGCCCTGCGGGACGGAGGCACGAATGTTTCTGGTGGTAGAAAGGGTATTATTTTGGCGAACTTGGAAGGTACGCTGTGTTAAGTAGCGGAAGAAGAAAACGATGAAGTGGGGGGGAAAACGGAGATCGATCATTTTAGAAAGAAGCGTGGCATAATTACACTTGTCGAACGCCTTCGAGATGTCACAAAAGAGGGCTGCGACTGAGTCCTCGTAATTGAAGGCGTTCGTTATGTAGTCCGTAACCCGAAGAAGTTGGGTGACGCATGAGTGTTCCGGGCGGAACCCATGCTGTTCGGGTCGGAGGATGTTATGTTCGGCTGTGAAGCTGTTAAGCCTAAGGGCTACCACCTTTTCAAAAAGTTTGCTGATCCCAGGGAGAAGGCTGATTGGGCGATAAGAGGTGGGGAGAAGGGGGTCATTACCACTTTTTGGGATCGCCTTGATGATAGCGTGCTTCCACGGTTTTGGAAAATAATTAGTGGAGAGACAGCAATTAAAAATATTTTTCAATGAGTGGATAATGGGGGGGGGGGAAGGTGCTTAAGGGCTCTATTGCCGATGTCGTCGTGGCCCGGGGCTTTTTTGGTTTCAAGTTTTCGTATGAAGTCGGCGATTTCGAAAATATTAGTGGGGGACATATGGTCAGGGGTGCTCTGGAGAAAATGATGGATGTAGGAGGAGCATCTGCGGCGATTATTGCGTGACGTAGTAAGAGGCTGTACCCGATTGGGTGAAAATTGAGTTTCAAAGGCGTCGGCGAAAGTTTCGGCAATGACGTCATCGTCGAATGTGAGAGTGTCGTCTTTTTTAAGTTTGGTTACCCTGGGTACCCGGGGCTGGCAGATCCGCCAGGCTTTCCAGAGGTTACTATTTTCGGCGGTAGCTGTACTGACAAATTCGGTGAACCGTGTGTTAACGAAATCATCGATGTCTTTTTTGAGCTGTTTCTGTAAACGATTAAGGAGAAGTTTATCGGAACGGCGGCGTCGTGTTTGCCAATTTTTTCTTATTTTATTTTTAAATTTAATTTTTTCAAGTATGTCCCGGGGGAGCCCATAGCGAAGGTCATTACTTGGAAGTTCTTTGGTAGCCTCGTGGAGGGCGTGCTGAATTCTAGCAGTTATTTTATCGACGGCGCTGTCAATGACGGTGGGGAGAGGTGGTGCGGGGTCAAGGGGTGCGTCGTCTCTGAGAATTTCTTGGAAATGTTCCCAGCTGGTTTGCTTGATGATTCGTCGTGCCCTGGGGACATGAAGGTCGATTTCAAAGAAGACTGGGTTATGCGGGGGCGAAAGAAGCGTTTTTGTGTAGGTAGTGATATGAAAGAGAAAATTTTTTGAAATTCCGAAGTCAAGGACATCCGGGGCGTGACGGGGGTGGGAGGGAAAGTGGGTCTCGGTGGGGGTAGAATGGATGTCAAGAAATTTATTTAGGCAGTAGCGGCGAAGTTGGGTGCCTGCAGCATTTCTTTTTTTACTAAACCAGAGGTGGCTCTTGGCGTTCCAGTCGCCCCCAGCGAAGACTGGAGTGGAACGATCGAAGAGGGTGTCAAGGAAGGCTTCGTCGATTGGTTGATTTGGTGGCTTGTAGATAGCGCAGAGGATTATGGGTAGCTTGTTGATATGCACTGAAATAGCGGTAGCTTCTATGTGGGGGGAGGGGGGGAGGGAAAGTGGGTGACTGGGAAAGCAGTTGCGGAGCAAAATGGCGGTTCCTCCTCCACGATTATGGAGGCGATCGTTACGGATAATGGTGTACCCGGGGAATTTAATTTTTGTGCTCGGTAGGAGCCAAGTTTCACTAAGCAGGATTGCATCCACTTGGTGGCGAGTCGCCTCAGAGTGGAGTTCACGAATGCGGTTTTTGATACCGTTACAATTCCAGGCCATTACAATAAATGGCCTGGGGGGGGGCGACCGAGGTATCAATTATTTAAGAGTGATGAGAGAAGGGCGATTAAGGCAGTAATTGTTTCCTGCGAAAGGGATGATAATTGTATCCCTAGGTTTTGAACGATGGATGTTGGTGGGGGCGACGACTTTGCGTGGGTTTCGGAGGAGGGGGGGGCGGGGGCTGAGTCGTGGGGAGGGATTCGGGGGGGCTTGTAGAGGGTTGGGGGGGGGGTCGGGGGAGGGCTGGGGGGGTGGCTCTATAAGAGCGGGTGGGTTTTCAGTGAAGTCGTGGGAGGTAGTGTCGATGTCACTTACGCCACTGATATTAAGTCGTGGCGTTTGGTAAATTACTTCGTAGACGCAGAGAGCGTATTTTCGACGGGTTTCAAGGATTTCAATTTTTTCCTTCATTTCTTCCATTGAGAGAATGGGTTTCCCCGAAGCTTGGGGGGGGGCGCCTGGTTGAATTATGGCGTGAAGTTCGGTTTGTTTGCGGAGAAGTTCGGCCTCGTTAAGTGGGGGCGGCACGGAAGTAGAGGTAAGTTGTCTTGTGGCGACTGGGCGGGAGGGGCGAATTTCGATGGGGGCGATACCGTGCTCGTATGCGTCGTCATCGAAATTGATGAGTGGGGGCGCTGAGGGGAGGGGGGGGAAATCGGTTACTGGGGGGGGGGGCAAGGGTTGGGGGGAGCTTAGGAAGAATTGTTCGACTGTTGCTATTAAGGGCTGCGGGCCGGGCGGGACATCCCGGGAACGTGGCGGTGTGTTTGCCGCGGCAGAAAAAGCACTTTAGGAAGTTATTATTGCCCTTAAGGGTGCATCGGGCTGTTTCGTGACGGCCCGCACAGAAGGCACATACGGGCAGGTTTCGGCAAAAATGGGCTGAGTGCCCGGGGGCCATGCACCGCCTACATTGTATGGGTGAGGAGCCCCCCTGGAAGCGTTCTACTTCGATGGGGGCGCCTTCTATCTCCGTGACATTGGCGAAGTGTTTGTTATCGACGGAGACTTCGACTAAGAATAGCGGTAGAAAGCGTCCAGTGGTGTAATTACGCATATTGGTAATTTTGATTACTTGGACACCTTGGGCCTTAAGGGCCTCTTCTATTTCAGTCGGTTTGACGTTAGCGGGGAGTCCCCGGATAACAAATTTCAGCGACTTGTCATTTTGTAATTGATACGTGTGATACGCAAATTTTTTGGAATCGAAAAATTTCGTGGATGTACGGTGGTCGTTTTCAGAGAAGGGTTGAAATACGATTGTAGAGATGTAAAGGATGGTTCTTTACCCGGGAATACCATAAAGCATTTGCGGGTGTTTCTCGTGTCATTCATGTTTACGACAGTGCAAGAGACCAATCACATACTGCTACATTAAAAACTGAAGGCGGTTCGCTGGTCAGCTTTAGAACAACCCCCATAAAGTCCGGATCTTCATGCAATTATAATTTGTTTGGACAGCTTAAAGAGGCATTAGCCCTTTAAGCGGATTTTAAAATCTTTCTGATCCGCATTAACAAGGTTTTGTTGCTAGTTCTGGTGTCCCTCAGGGATCTGTGCTAGGCCCGTTGTTATTTATCATTTTTATCAATGATCTATCCGCACTTTTCAAAAATTGTCTACTCTTTGCTGATGATTTGAAGACTTTTAAAAGTATTGATTGTATTGACGTATGTTATAGCCTTCAAAATGAGCTGTCTTTACTTCACGAATGGTGTTTACTTAATAGACTTAATCTCAATATTGATAAATGTTTTGTTCTTTCATTCACTCACAAAAGGAATCCAATCTTTTTTACGTATAACATTAATAATAGCCAATTGCTTAGAAGAACCTCTGCGACCGATTTGGGAGTTATTTATAGTACCAATTTTAACTTTGCTGATCACATTAAAAATCTTTGCTCTGTGTCTTATAAAAAACTTGGTTTGCTTAAAAGAATGTCGAGAGATTTCAAGGATAGTAATACGTTAATATCCCTTTTTAATGCGCTTATAAGATCTAAACTTGAATATGCTTCAATTATCTGGAACCCATTTCACGCTTGCCATATTATGAGTCTTGAAATTATTCAAAACAATTTTCTAAGGTATTTATATTTTAAAAAATATGGTCCTTATAACAATATTCTATCTACCACTCATCTACGAAACAGTTTCAATGTCAATAGCTTACAAAAACGCAGAGAGTACTTGCTCGTTATTTTTTTCAAGAAACTGTTGACTAACCAAATTGATTGTATACCAATTCTTAATGAAATCTGTTTCAATATTAAGTGTCACAATACAAGATCCAATTGTTTATTTGCCATCAAATTATATAATACTAATATTGGTAATTTCTGTGCTATAAACAGATTTTCTGAATTTTATAATGCGCTTCCTCAACATCTGGATATTTTTCATTCGTCTGTTACCGACTTTAGAAGATTTTTGCTGTGATTGCGTTGTATATATCTTTGTATAGAATTTTGCGTAATTCTTTGTTACTTTTTATTTGTCTTTTGTGTACTTTATCATGTCGCTTTTTCTATTCTGTGCAAATTTTTATTTTTACTGCAAGCTGTAATTGGGTTTAAACCTGTAGCTTTGTTTTATAAATAAAATGAAATAAAATATGTAACTGCCACAAAAAATGTAATTCACTAAACTTTCTAGAAATTCCCACCTATTTTCAAGAACTTTTTTTTTCTGATTGCGAACTGATAAATGTCCCTCCCCATCTCCAAAAAGAAAACAAGATAATTGACTCCGCCCATCTGTTTTATTTCTCTCACTAAGATACAAAAAGACACCTATTTATTGATACGCAGATATTTATTTATACCCCTTTATTTTCAGTTGTTCTCGATTGACACTATCAGAATTCAAATTAAAATATGTACTAATAAATGCCCAGAGCTTCGGTATTAAGAAAGATTTTTGGAAACTATGATAACTCTGGGGAGCCTGCACCTCGTACCCATCACAGAATCTTGGGCAAACGCTGGGTATGAATGTTTCTTAGACATCTCAAGATTCGGTACTTTTTTAAGAAATACATCTGATAGGAAAAGGGGTGGACTCTTAATATACGTGATGTGATGCTTGAAGGTTAGAGAGTGTAACGTATAGAGACATTGAAACTATATGGGTTGAGCTTGAAAAGAAAAACCGTCATAAGCTTATTGTAGGGGGATTGCTATAAACCACGCAATAAATATCCAAATTGTATCTCTAAACCTCATGATGAAATTTCGTACATACGTAAGCATAAGGGGGTTGCCATATCAGGTGATTTCAATTGCCCGGGTATCGATTTGGAGAAGCTTTCAGGAAGAGATCAATATGGAAGGAGACTTACTTAAGTTGGTGATCGATTTTTTTTTTGTTCCGGCATGTATCAGAAGCTAATATGGGTACTGCTATTTTTGATTTAAATCTCACTAGTTCTGAGAAACTTGCCAACAAGTTTTTGTGGGGTACGAGTTTTCTTCCAGTGATCATCGTGTCGTTAGTTTTCTCTGCATCTTTTCTTCGGGTAAGGCTGATAGCAAAAGAATGGTTCCTGGTTTTAGAAGAACTAACTTTGATATTTGCTGTCTTCCGTATCATCCTTCAAAGATCGAATTGTTTTTCCGTTAAGTATCGTCTGTAATTAAAGTTGGCGTGTTCTTAACAGAATTACTTGCCTACTATAAAGTTGGGATATGACTGTGCAGTTTTTTAGTTGAAAATCATGTAAAGAAGATGATGAATGGGGAATGAATTTTAATTATTTACGAAAAATTGATGATTGGCAAAAATAAGAAGGAAAAATTATGCTTCTTTCGACATAAATATTTCGTTATTATCAGATTCTTGCGCGAGCTAAACACTGATTGCAATACAAACAAACAAATACAACACTAAGATGCAAAAAATATCTTACTCCCTGAAAGCAAAGAAAAAACATCTTGTCGTTAAAGAAATCTAATGACATTAAAAAACTTCAACCACAAAAACCACCAGATAATCAATAGGAACACCAAAGAGGATGTTTCTTTACCCGGGAATACCAAAAAGCATTTGCGGGGTTCATTCTTCTCTACGACAATGCAAGAGACCACATACTGCTACATTAAAAACTGAAGGCGGTTCGCTGGTCAGCTTTAGAACAATCCCCATAAAGTCCGGATCTTCATGCAATTATAATTTGTTTGGACCGCTTAAAGAGGCACTAACCCTTTAAGCGGTTTTTAAAATTTTCTGATCCGCATTATATTTAACTGCCACAAAAAATGTAATTCACTAAACTTTTTAGAAATTCCCACCTATTTTCAAGAACCTTTTTTTTTCCGATTGCGAACTGATAAATGTCCCTCCCCATCTCCAAAACGAAAACAAGATAATTGACTCCGCCCATCTGTTTTATTTCTCTCACTAAGATACAAAAAGACACCTATTTATTGATACGCAGATATTTATTTATACCCCTTTATTTTCAGTTGTTCTCGATTGACACTATCAGAATTCAAATGAAAATATGTACTAATAAATGCCCAGAGCTTTGGTATTAAGAAAGATTTTTTGGAAACTATGATAGCTCTGGGGAGCCTGCACCTCGTACCCATCACAGAATCTTGGGTATGAATGTTTCTCACACATCTCAAGATTTAATTTTTGTTGTGTATTTTCGATCGACTTAAATTTTTTTTTTTCCTCTTCTCATTTCATTTTCATATTACTTTCTCCAGGTTTTTGGCCGTTGTTTCTTTGTCGATGGTCAATTTATTTTCCTATGTGCTTACACAGGAAAGAATTTGGTTCTATTTGGTTTGGGCCGCTGAATTGGCCTTGAATTTGGTTTCCCGCGATTCTGGTGTATTTCACACTTTTTTTGATATGATTTCGTGGGTTTAGTTAGGCTAGAACAGTATATACTTTATTTATTTACACCCCGTTTTTTTCAGTTCTTCCCGATTGACACTATCAGAATTCAAATTAAAATATGTACTAATAAATACCAAGAGCTTGGCTAATGAGAGAGAGTCTTTAGAAACTATGATAGCTGGGGTGAGCCTGCACCTCGTACCCATCACAGAATCTTGGGCAAACGCTGGGTATAAATGTTTCTCACACATCTCAAGATTCGGTACTTTTTTAAGAAATACATCTGATAGGAAAAGGGGTGGACTCTTAATATACGTGAAGTCATGTTTGAAGGTTAGATAGTGTAACGTGTAGAGACATTGAAACTATATGGGTTGAGCTTGAAAAGAAAAAGCGTCATAAGCTTATTGTTGGGGGTTTGCTATAACCCACGCAATAAATATCCAAATTGTATCTCTAAACCTCATGATGAAATTTCGTACATACGTAAGCATAAGGGGGTTGCCATATCAGGGGATTTCAATTACCCGGGTATCTCGATTGGGAGAACAGAGTTTTCATTAATTTTAAGATCATTTCATTTATTTAGGTCCTAATGTTTTTTTAGTTTTGGAGTTATTTCTTTCAATATTTTTAAATTTATGTTTTTTATGTGTACATATAAATATTAATTAAATGCATAAATAAATGTAAATTCCAACATTATTTTCCATAAGTGCTGTTTATGCTATATAAATGTAGGAATTTTTTGATGATGATTCCCTTCAGCTAAATTCTATGAAATTGTGGCCCCGAAACTGTAAAGACGCCCGTCCCCTTAATTACTGTTGCGCCCCCCGACTAATGTCGGTATCCGTAAAATGTATAAAAGAAATGCTTCGATTTATTGTTCATTAGTGCAATGTAATGCACAACACTAAGTATATATATATATATATATAGCGTTTTTTACCGTTTTCTTCGGTAAAGAAAAATCAGACCAACATTTTTGTCTTAAAAAAATTTTACGAACTTATTGAAAGAAAAAAATAACAATTTGAATAACTATCCTTGAGTATGCAGTATATATGTATTACCATTATCAATTCGACTTATGTGTATACAGCCAAAGCCTTCTATAGCGGAAGCCCTCCGCGAAGCTCGTGACGTCACTGAAGTCGTCAATTTCTTCTATGGTCGTTGTATATATTGCGAAAAAAACGTAAAGATTTCGCATACATCCGCCTGCATTGCACAATGGCTACAGGTGAAATTGACAGCTTCAGTGACGTTAAAGCTTCACGCGGAGGCTTTCTGCTATATAAGGTGTTTATACAGCAGTGGTTTAAAAAAAAAGTGGGCCAAGGCAACACCCCCATAGATAAGAAAGCCTCCACACTGATGACGTCACAACTAGTGATTTAGGCAGCTATATATATATGTGTGTATTACCCCTTTGTATATAAAGGCTTCTTACGCAGGTGGTGTCCGAAATATCACGAAGCAGTGAACAACCAACTATGATCCTACTTGGTTTATTCCTGTCGATGTTAAAGGCTCTCTTATCTATAGGGAGTGTTGCCCAAGGACGGTAGAGGGGAAGTACAAACGATCATTAAAGGGTCCGTGCAAAGCAGCTCAAAAGTTTTAAATCTCTAAAGGCACCTTCGGGATCGGTGGAATGTATTTCAGAACAAAACATATAAATTGAAAAAAATTGCAGAAAATCTATACCCCTCTTGTGGGCGACTATGGTGCATTTCGGGTGTTCTTAGAAGTCTCTGTGACAAACCAAACGTTTATCGGGGTGAGTTCGCACTTATTCAAAACACTATAAAAATTAAATCTGTAGTTTTTCTTAGATTTTTTTTGCACAATCCTTACCTGCGAAAGGAAATTTATAGGAAGCCATCTTTAATATGCCCCAAGGTTAGTGAAACACAAAAACCTCATGTCCGAAAGAGGTAATAGTCCAGTAATAGTCTCTGCTCTATAATCCCTTTGGTAAAGTGGCCCTTTCCCCCTCCATTGCCTTTTATATACCCATTTATCACTGGTATCCAGCAAACGAAAGCGCATACATCTTTTTTTCCCTCTCACATAGAGTTAAGGGGAAAAACTCCCTTAAAAGTTATTTTTCTCATAGCTCTCTCCCCATTTCTCATGATATCTTAACGGGTCGAGTTTCAAAAACACCTTTTTGCTGAATCTTTACATAAAAAATGAAATTATTGACGAAATTTCATATTTATAGCTAAAAAAAAACAAATTGAAGCTAATTGAAGTCATCAAAAATGTTCTACTCACTCTCTGATGATCGCATAAGAACAAAAGTACAATTAGAATCAATTTAATAGTGATTACTTATGTATAATATAGTACTGATGGATAATAAGTGAGTTTCGTTGCTCATAAAGTATTGTAATGCCCGTGATACACAAATTAGCAAGTAACACGAAAGCATGTCTTTTTCGAGCATGGCAACTACTGACATTAATTGTAACATTTGCACGAATGTTATGAATAATTTCATTGGTTGCATATGCTGAAAAGTGGCATGCTCTCGTGCTACTTACAAGGAATCTCAAGGTGTCGTCCCCCAAAAAATTATGAAAAACTTTAAGGACATTCATCTCACCCAGAAACATAAAAAAAAATTAGCGGCCGAATGCTATCATATATTAAAACCGCAAAAATTACTGAAAACTATAACAGTATTGCCCTTCACGCTTCTTGGAAATTCCTAAGAAAAAAGCTTATTTTCAATTTCTTTTCCTTTCCTCAAGATTTTCTGTTTATAGAAACTACTTTTTTTTGCTATGTCTGTTTTTTTTTAACTTTTCCTTTATCTGTGCTGTACTTGATCATGTATTGATTAAATGACATCACTCCAACATTCTAGGTTTGCGAGGCTTTTGAATTCATTTTTCGTCCCGGAAATATTAATATTTACAATCGTTTTTTCATTGACCCATAATAAATCCGCTGGATTTTCATATTTTTGTGCATATTTAAATGAGCAGAATCATTGGTGATTTTTCCGAAAATCTTTGAAGACGACACCTTAGGACCTTTTTTTTGTTATTTACACGTGTATTACGGGCTTATCTCAGCTTGAGTTCCGCAAAAGAAAAAAAATTGTGAAGCATACGCGGGACAAATACAAAGTTATAGTTAGACCTGTTTCAGTAAGAACATGTCTTCCTATCCAGTGTTAAGTCGGTGGAACACTACAATGCTGAGTGAAGATAAATGTTATTGTAATTAATCCTCAAAAAACAGTGGGGGTTTTTCACGTGAATACGTGTCATAAACCGGCATGGTTTCATGAGCATCTCGAGAGTAGGCTAGACTGTGAATCTGAATAACGTAACTACTGGACAGCAGACATTCAAACACACACGCACGTGTGTAGAGAATGTACAATATTTCGTTAGTAAGATAAAGTTTCAAATCTTCTAGTGATAGGAATTTGAACTCGGAAGAGCGGCATTGAATGGCACAAGTACATGGAATACAAAAATTGCCGTGTCATTGGAAATCTGTATAACTTGGAATTTCAGCCTCCTATAGTCTCATATAAAGTTTTGTTGGATTCGTCTTTGTAAGTTCTACACGAATGTAGTGAAATAAACGCCAATAAGGATCCAAGACGAAAATTCATACTCGTCTTGGCCGCGGTAGGGATCGGACGTGTTTTTCTAGCGCTTCGCTCGCCAGCCAACAGACGCAGTTTTTTCCGGAACCGTTGCCGAGGGATTAGTTGTGACATCAGTGCTCCATTTTGTGTTTTTCTTCGTTCTCGTCAGTTTTATTTTACGTGCTTATTTATTTATTTTTTATTTTTTTGTATTGGTTTGGTTTCAGTTCATTTCGTTGCGGTTTCTTTATTTTTCCAAAGATTGTGTTTTCAATAATTCTCTCTAATTTGATTTTGGCACCGGACTTTTAGAAGAACTACCATCGTCAGATTTGCGACATGCTTTTTATTATATTCAAATTTTTAATTTTTGTTGTGTATTTTCGATCGACTTAAATTTTTCTTTTTCTTCCTCACATTTTATTTTCATTTTACTTCCACCAGGTTTTTGGCCGTTGTTTCTTTGTCGATGGTCAATTTCTTCTCCTATGTGCTTACACAGGAGTGAATATGGTTCTATTTGGTTTGGGCCGCTGAATTGGCTTCAAATTTTCTTTTCCCGCGATGCTGGTGTATTTCACACTTTTTTTGATACGATTTCGTGGGTTTAGTTAGGCTAGAACAGTATATACTTTATTTATTTACACCCCGTTTTTTTCAGTTCTTCCCGATTGACACTATCAGAATTCAAATTAAAATATGTACAAATAAATACCAAGAGCTTGGGTAATGAGAAAGAGTCTTTAGAAACTATGATAGCTGGAGTGAACCTGCACCTGGTACCCATTACAGAATCTTGGGCAAACGCTGGGTATGAAAGTTTCTTACACATGTCAAGATTCGGTACTTTTTTAAGAAATACATCTGATAGGAAAAGGGGTGGACTCTTAATATACGTGAAGTCATGTTTGAAGGTTAGAGATTGTAACGTGCAGAGAAGTGACATTGAAACTATATGGGTTGAGCTTGAAAAGAAAAAGCGTCATAAACCTATTGTAGGGGATTTGCTATAACGCACCGAATAAATATCCAAACTGTATCTCTAAACCTCATGATGAAATTTCGTACATACGTAAGCATAAGAGGGTTGTCATATCACATGATTTCAATTACCCGGGTATCGATTGGGAGAACTTTTCAGCTAGAGATCAATGTGGAAGGAGACTTACTTAAGTTGGTGATCGATTTCCTTTCTTTTTGTTTTGGCATGTATCAGAAGCTAATATGGGTACTGCTATTTTTGATTTAAATCTCACTAGTTCTGAGAAACTTGTCAACAAGTTTTTCTGGGGTACGAGTTTTCTTCCAGTGATCATCGTGTCGTTAGTTTTCTCTGCAACTTTTCTTCGGGTAAGGTTGATAGGAAAAGAATTGTTCCTGGTTTTAGAACTTACTTTGATACTTTGTGAGAAAGGATAGCGGGAATTCGCAAAGGTCGCGGTTGGAATCAGTGGGGGTAATAAGTCAATGGGAAGAATTTAGAATAAAGCTGTATTCTGTTTGGCACGACGGCATATCCTTTGTGCGTAAGAAGCGTGTTTTTACATCGCGCTCCCTAGTTTCCCGGATAGCTTGCGTAATCTTTATCTTCAAAACAGAAGAGCATTTAGGGACTATAAATTTGGACGAGTTGGCCTATCGTTGTTAATACAGGAACGGCGTTGCACAAGGACTTTGCCTAATCGACACATGTTTTTGGGAGGGTTGATACTGTAAGACGTTTGCTGCAGCAGCCTTACCAAGGTCCTTATGAAGTTTTGAAGTTTATGAAGTTTACTTTGAGTATCAATAATGAATCTAAGTGCATTTCTATTGATCGTTTTAAACCTGCTTTTTTGTTTTGGAGCTTTTGTTCTTTGGAGTTTAAAGAATATATGTTTGCATATCATCTCTGTGATGCCTCAGCCTCACCACAGGGCTTACTCACGAGGTCCTGACGGAAAGTTCCTTTTGTAATATCTTATCAAGCTTAATGTCGTTCGAACTCGTGGGTAAGTACTGTGGCTGTGCTGTCGGCAAGAGTACGCAGGTTTTGGCGCCCCTATTATCATAAATCTGCCAACACATCCTTTTCGTGAGCGCGCTTTTTCTGTACCTCACTTTCGCTGTTCGAGAGAGAAAGCTTTCGTTTCTTGGAGAGTCAAGATGTGTTATTTTCTGTGTGTCCGTGTATACTCGTTTCTTTTTATATGTGTTGTTGGGAATAGTACGAGCTTACGTTTATAATCCCTCTGGTCACCTCCAGATGGCGAAGCTGATACGTTACGTGACTTTTCGCTTGTCTTCTTTTCCCTTGTATCTTTTTTCCCTAGTATGATATGTTCGTTCGACGTCTACGCGTACGCATGTCTCGCTTGTATTACGTAAAATAAAATCGTTTCTTCTACGCATTTGCTCTCCCAATGTAAGCTATTTCGGCCCCGACATATTTTGGTGCCGAAACCCGGGACGAATATTTTGGTGCCGAATGAAGAAAAATGAATGAATGAAACCTGTCGGATGAACATTTTGACCAACGAAACTCGTCTTAATATGGATCAGGAGAAATTAACGACGCTCCATCGGAAACGGACAACGGTGCGCGCCAAGGTGACTAGATTCGTTTCAACGTTGGACAGTGCCGGGAAGGAAACCGACTTCATGGTTTCTCGTTTGACGGAGGAATTGGACGAATTACTTCGCCTTGACGACGGTATTCACGCTCTACTATCGGACGAGGACTACGCTATCGATATCGAAAAATGCGAGGAATACACTGAGAAAGCGAAACGTGCCTTGTTCGATGCTTCTCTCGTGCTACGAAAACGCATCAAGTCTCGAATGCCAGTGCCTCCTCTGGTTGCTACTTCGATTCCCACTTCAGCTCAACCTACATCGACTTCATCACCATGTGCTCTCAAGCTGCCTACAATACGCCTAGAGCCCTTCCGCGGATGTGTTGAAGACTGGCCGACATTCTGGCAACAATTCACCTCTTCGATCGACGAGAATCCTCAACTGTCAACCATTGACAAACACGTTTTTCTACGGGGGTATCTCCAAAACGAACCCAAGAAGCTCGTCGAGGGAATCGGTGTCACATCGGAAGCCTATGAGACTGTGAAGAAGATGCTGATCGACAGGTACGGCAACAAGGATACCATCATACAGACCCACATCGATTTCTTCGACAGCCTGCGCCCAACGACAGCGTCATCGCCCGAGTTACTCAACGACACCTACTTGGAAATTAACGCCCATATTCAAGCTCTCCGATCACTCGGCGAAGATGTCGATAACTACAGTCGGATTTTGACACCGAAGATTCTTCGCACATTTCCTACGGACATTCGTCAACGGTGGATTATCCACTCTAAACGGCAAGATATCTCGGACATGGACATATCAAAGCTGATGCAGTTCCTCGGTGAAGAAATCGACGGACTTCGATTATCAAGCAAAGTGCAAGGTGAGTTTCCTTTGCCACCTTCGACTTTCCGCCCGACTACGGAAGCATTTCATGTTCGCATTCGACGTAACGAGAAAAATCTGTCACCCTTTTGCCCATTTTGTGAATCGTATGATCATTGGCCCCAAAATTGCTCGGTGATAACTGATGTTCAATTACGAGTGCAGAAGCTAAAAGAAACTCGTCGTTGTTTTTTGTGTACTAACCGTTCGCATAACGCTAAAACTTGCCCACGCCGTGCTAGAGCTTTCTGTTCTAACTGTAAAAGGAAACATCACGTATCCATTTGTCCTTCACTTCATGCCTCTACTGCTGTTGGTAAAATTGATGTATCGCCCCGTTTTACGTATTTGCAAACTGCACGTATTTGGGTACGCCGGAAGTCAAACCTCCTTCATTCACAGCAGTTTAGTGAATGAACTGCAATTGCATGTGCTACAATCGGTCAACTTGTCTATTAGTGCATTCGTAGCTGTGCCAAAACAATTGATGTATCGACGTCAAGTGCAATTTTTCTTATCTAGCATTTGGGATAACAGATCGATTCCGATAGTTGCTTTCGAAAGCAATAATTCCTACGCCTCACATCCCACGGCTCCAGTAGACATTGGTGCAATTGCTACATCACGCAGAATTCAGCTTGCGGACCCTCACTCATCTGACGACATCCCGATTCAAATTCTCATCGGTAGCGATTATTACTGGAAAATAGTGAAAACTGATTCGCCGGTCAAATTGTCAGACACTTTCGTTCTTGTTCCGTCTCATCTCGGACATATCTTGAGCGGTACCCGTTCCAACGTTCTTGTCCGACACACTCCTGCTTCGAACGACACTACTGTTCATTGCATGGCTACTACTTGTGCTGAAGAAATAAATGACTCGTTCAAACGCTTCTGGGAACTCGAAGCCATGGGAATCACCGATGTAAACGAAAAATCACTCTCGACTGGTGAAACAAAAATATTGCGAGATTTTCACGAATCTTACAGCCTGGAAAACCATCGTCGTGTCGTTTCACTACCGTGGGAAGAACACGTATGCCTCACGTCGGACAATCGACCTATTACCTCACGCCGCCTTGACATTCTTCGTAGACGTCTGGATAAGGATCGCCCTTTTCGGGAAATGTACATTCAGCAAATGGAACGTTACATCCAGAACGGCCACGTCGAAATCGCGCCAGAATCGTCAAGGCCTAGAATTTTTTATCTCCTTCACCACGCAGTGAAGAAGACCACTCTTGAGTCGGAAAAGTGTCGTAAAGTGTTTGATTCATCGTCTCATGTCAACGGACACCCATCCCTGAATGATGCTCTTGAGACTGGTCAGAATCTACCTTCGATAGAAATTCGTCAGACTGTGAAAAGTTCAATGTTGGTATCTACGTCTCTCCCAGTGATTGACATTTCTCGTTTCAGTTCTTACGCGAAACTTATTCGGGTTACCTCGTGGATGCAACGATTCATATACAACTGTCGCACGTCTTGCAAACTTCATGGCGAATTAACAGCAAAAGAACTCGAAAACGCGAAATGTTATTGGATTCGTCAAGTTCAAATAGATTGTTTTCCGTCTGACTATGATGCTCTTCGACATGGTAAACAACTTCCAAAAGACTCGAAAATTGCACAATTCCATCCATTTCTTAGTGACAATCTGATACGAGTTGGTGGTCGCTTGCAGTTCGCATTACTTCCAGCTGCTTCAAAGCATCCTTTAGTGCTCGATGGTTCACACCCACTTGTCAAATTGCTCATTCGTCACGTACATATTCGTCTCCATCATCTGAGCACGAGAGTGGTACTATCAGAACTGCGAAATGATTACTGGATTCTTCGAGGGCGACAGATTATTAAAAGTGTCCTACGCCAGTGTCTTCCCTGTAAAATTTTTAGAAACACGCCACCGGCTCAAATTGAAGCACCACTTCCTTCGGATAGAGTCACACTTTTGAAACCATTCAGTGTCGTGGGGATAGACTTCGCTGGCCCACTATACGTTCGTAGAAGCTCTATCTCAGTGAAAGTGTATATCTTGTTGTTTACATGTGCTGTCACTCGAGCGATTTATCTTGAGCTTGTCACGGATTGCTCTACAGATAAGTTTTTGCTGGCATTTTCACGTTTTGTTGCTCGTCGAGGTGTTCCCAACACTGTATATTCGGATAATGCGCAGACTTTTCACGCCGCAAATCGTGAGCTTTCCGTCCTTTGGGGTGCCATGACTTCACCTTCTGCTCACCAGTACTACGCCTCCCACGGAATCACTTGGAAATTCATAGCCCCTCGAGCGGCTTGGTTGGGGAGGATGGTGGGAACGCATGATTGGTGTCGTCAAACGTTGTTTACGGAAAACGTTAGGTCGCGCATCTCTCGATGACGAACAACTGACGACTACGTTGGCTGGAATTCAAGCCGCAGTCAACAGCCGACCATTGACAGCTGATATCGAGTTAGATGACAGCTTCGAAGAACCTCTCACGCCTGCCCACTTCCTGGTTGGACAACGACTGACAACCCTTCCTTCTCACGAAAAGGTTCCTGCAGCTACCGACCTCAAGAAATCGTGGTCACTGCAGCAAGATTCACTGAATGACTTTTGGAAACGATGGAAGAAAGACTACCTACTAGAGCTGAAGACATTCCACCAAGTGAAAAATAAAGACCCAGGTCTTCAGCTACGAGTTGGAGATGTCGTCCTCCTACAGGAAGATGCAAGACCTCGACACATGTGGACGAAGGCACGCATATCATCCCTCGTCAAAGGTCGTGACGGCAACATTCGTTCGTGTATTCTACGTACATCCAGTGGAACAGAAATTCGACGGCCAATGGTAATTCCTCTGGAGGTTGACCAGGGTGGGGAGGATGTTGGGAATAGTACGAGCTTACGTTTGTAATCCCTCTGGTCACCTCCAGATGGCGAAGCTGATATGTTACGTGACTTTTCGCTTGTCTTCTTTTCCCTTGTATCTTTTTTCCCTAGTATGATATGTTCGTTCGACGTCTACGCGTACGCATGTCTCGCTTGTATTACGTAAAATAAAATCGTTTCTTCTACGCATTTGCTCTCCCAATGTAAGCTATTTCGGCCCCGACATGTGTAACGTGCCATGTGTTTCTTCGAATTCATAAACTTTGTATTAGCCGTTCTCTAGAATTTAGGTAATTATTGTGGAGTCAAAGTTGAGCTACCTATGGATAAATTACTGCTTCAATGTAAGTGCCACTACACAACCTTCTACGCTAGTGATACGACCATAATGGTGGCCATACGCCCTCCACAAAGCACGTCACAGTTCTAATTGCACCGCGAAATAACCATTTTCTCAAAATTAATACTTACGAGCTTTATTAAATAAATTATTCATAAATTGTTATCGAATCTAGTGAGTTATCTAAAATAAATCTCTTTACGGCTTATGCTGAGTTTAGTTGTTATCCGCGACTTTGCTCGCATGAATTTGATTATCTGAAAATTGCTCGACGATGATTTCCTCCATACAACATTTGAAACCCTCGTGACCCCGCATGGGAGTTGAATTTTCACAAATCCGTCTTACGGCCGTATTCACCAACACGGTGTATTGCAGTTTAAACTACAACCGCAGGTGAAAGGATTAAAGATCGAAACGGATTGGTAAAATTGACGATTTTAACCAATCCGCGTCGATCGCTAATCCTTTTACCTGCGATTGTAGCTTAAACGCTATCGGTGAATACGGCCATTATTGAGCCAAACGGTTCAAATTTACCGATGATTATGTGTAATCCCAAACTCGTATTGGTAAATATGACAAATCATCATCAAATTATCGAAATTTTATTTATTTAAATTTCAGTCTAGGACGACGGATTCGATTAGTGATGTTGTTTATACATACAAATGTATAAGCATTTAAAAACCTTTTCTATTCTCATTTTTATACCGTTTTTTTATTCTCGTAACACTTATTTTCATTTACCGTTTTTTAACATGTATAAGGAACCCTTCTTATCAACAATTTCGACCCCAAAAATATTAAGGGTTCCTATAAATAAACTTTTTAAAAATTGTTTTCCAAATATTGAGCCCAAAAAGCAGGGGTTTCTTATACACGTTAAAATACGGTAATTTAGTTTTTAAGGCAAAATACGTGCAGTGCACCCATCGCCTACTGGAGAAACTGATAAGTGGTTGAATTTAATTGATATTTTCGCATGATTTCTTCCATAGTCATCAAACTTCTTACTCACCAACTTTAATCGGGTATTATGCATAATTAACGGTAAAAGTGACAAATGTAGAAAAATCTATGAAACCTACCAAAACGATTGGTGGTTAAGTCAACTCATTTAATGTTACCATCCACTGGTCAATTTTTTTTCTCCAGAATTTCAGACCAGGCGGAAAGGGAAGTGGGATGATGACGGCCAAAATGCTATATTATACAATGGTCTTGGATTTGAAACGTCTCGACATTTTGACAGATACCTCTAGCACAGGCAGCATGAGTTGGGGCAAAAAAGAAAAAATAACGATCCACATTTCCTCTCGCTTTTAATGACTTGAGCCAACCTTCTGGTCAGTTTTATTACTTCGTTCGGAGCAGGGAGGAGGTTTTCTTTCTATGACCCTCAGAAGGTTCTTCTGTTTATTTAATCTTTCCGGGGTGTGTGTGTTTTTTTGCTAGAGTAATCAGCATTGAGTATTTGGATCCTATATTCTTCTGAATTGAACAGGTAACCCCTCCCTACTTCAGTACACGGCTTCTGCTGTTGGTGAGCAACCAATGGTAGTCTCAAAATGAATATTGCGGTTTTCTTCTGCCACATCTGTTTCTAAGACTCTTTTCCATGTAATCTTGGGCAAGCTGGGCCATGGTTAGAATAGCATCTACCTGACTTGGGACAACATGGATTCATCTGGTAATTTCCAGGGCATTGGTCAAAGCGTGTAAATACACTGAAGAGCCAAAAACACTGGTACACCTGCCTAATATCGTGTAGGGCCCCGCGAGCACGCAGAAGTGCCGCAACACGACGTGGCATGGACTGACTCGACTGATGTCTGAAGTAGTGCTGGAGGTAATTGACACCATGAATCCTGCAGGGCTGCCCATAAATCCTTAGGAGTAAGAGGGGGTGGAGATCTCTTCTGAACAGCACGTTGCAAGGCATCCCAGATATGTTCAATAATGTTCATGTCTGGGGATTTTGGTGGCCAGCGGAAGTGTCTAAAGTCAGAAGAGTGTTCCTGGAGCCACTTTGTAGCAATTCTGGATGTGTGAGGTGTCGCATTGTCCTGCTAAAATTGTCCAAGTCCGTCGGAATACACAATGGACATGAATGGGTGCAGGTGATCACACAGGATGCTTACGTGCCCGTCACCCGTCAGAGTCGTATCTAGACGTATCAGGGGTCCCATATCACGCCAACTGCACACGTCCCATACCATATCAGAGCCTCCACCAGCTTCAGTCCTCTGTTGACATGAAGACATGTAGGGTCCATGGATTCATGAGGTTGTCTCCATACCCGTACACGTCCATCAGCTCGAAGCAATTGGAACCAAGACTCGTCAGACCAGGCATCGTGTTTCCAGTCCTCAACAGTCCAATGTAGGTGTTGTCGGGCCCAGACGAGGCGTAAAGCTTTGTGTCGTGCAGTCATCAAGGGTACACGAGTGGGCCTTCGGCTCCAAAAGCCCATATCGATGATGTTCGTTGAATGGTTCGCACGCTGACACTTGTTGATGGCCCAGCATTGAAATCTGCAGCAATTTGCGGAAGGGTTGCACGTCTGTCACGTTCAATGATTCTCGTCAGTCGTCGTTGCTCCCGTTCTTGCAAGATCTTTTTCCGGCCGCAGCTATGTCGTAGATTTAATTTTCTACCGGATTCCCGATATTCACGGTGCACTCGTGGAATGGTCGTACGTGAAAATCCAAATTTCATCGCTACCTCGGAGATGCTACGTCCCATCTCTCGTGCGCCGACTATAACACCACGTTCAAACTCACTTAAATCTCGATAAACCTGCCACTGTAGCAGCAGTAACCGATCTAACAAATTTGCCAGACACTTGTTGTCTTATATAGGCGTTGCCGACCGCAGCGCCGTACTCTGATTGGTTCCATATCTCTTTATTTGCATACGCATGCCTGTACCAGTTATTTTGGCTCTTCAGTTTATGTGTGAGAACAAAATGCATACAGATACACTCGTGGCAATGAAGAGGTAAATGTGTCAATGAAAAAAAAATTCCCCCGAAAAAAAGAGTGATTCCGGAAACCACACAGAGAGAAAAGAAGAACAAAGAGACAAATTTTCTAAAGCTTCGTAGTACTCTTAAACACCACCAAAAGGAGGGTGAATCGTAGCCCCATTCAAGACGTGCAATTCATATTTCATCCAACAGGTGCACCATCCTGCTGTAGAATGAAATCACCTGATTCTTCTCCTAACTGAGGTGAGAAAAGTATCACATGCGTTAAACTCGTACCGTTCAGTCTCACGGCCTCGTGCCGCCATCTATCACAATCTTCATAATTTCCAACTGTTATTTTGATATCCGATGATTAAGTTTGTACTTTGTTTAGTTTTTTTTCCATAGCCCTGCAAAGTTGGGATATTCATTACACCCTGTGTATATAAACGAAAACCACGAGTAGAATAGCAAGGGCCGACTGTAGATGATAACATTTTCAATACAGCAAATTTATTTCCCTAAGGCTGGGATTACACTATAAAAGGTTGATAAAAGTTATTTTATATTATTTGAAAAACTTCACCAATAAAGCTCATAGGCTTACAGGTTAGATACATCCTGTCAAATGGAACCAATAAGATTATTGGTTAAATTTTTCAAGTTTTATAAAACAACTTTAATAAAACTTTTACAGTGTAATTCTGGCCTAATACAAAAAAGATGGCACGTGTGAGGAGCCGTGTCAATTTACAGATTAAAATCCTTCAACTACAACACCATGAAGTTCCATATATATTCAATTAGCCAAAAATGAACTATAAGCCACTCATTACCATATCACTTAGGAGAACAGTAGCAAATTTACAGATCACTGAAATGAGCTGTGACACATCTTCACATCACTTAAGTGACTAGCGGCAGAGTTCCAAAGCACTCCAGCGGCCCGTGGCACATTTTCAAATAGCTTAAACGACTGCCGGAACAGTTACAGATCATTTAAGTTACTCGCGGCTCGTTCCCGGATAACTTTAGTGACCTGCGGGGGGCGCGGTAGCCCGGTCGATAATTTGCTCGCCTAAAGTACCAAAGGATGTTTAGAGGTGTCGCGAGTTCGATACCTGGTTCATCCTTGTCGGAAAACTTTCCTGACACAGGGGTACAACAAAAAACGGCGACTTGACCGCAGCAAAAAATTGCTACCGCAGGGAGTCCCCCATCGAGGAGTTAGCGCGCCAACCTCTCGATGAGTATAAAAACAAGCCTGCCGTTCGGAATCGGCAATAAATTGTAGGTCCCGGTCTAATTAGCCCTCGTGTGCAGAAAATGACCGCGGTGCGACAAAAATGATCAAAATGACCGCGGTGCGACAAAAATGATCAAAATGACCTGCGGTAAATTTACAGATAATTTGAGTATCCCCAACCACAATTCTGGATTGAAGCAGCCACGACACATTTAGATATCACTAAAGTGACCCATGGTTCAGTTCTACAACACCTATGTGGCTCGCGGCACATTACCAGATATGGTAAGAGACGCGCTATACATTACCACAGTGTCACGTTTGTAGCTCACTTAATTAACCCGCGATGACAATTATAAATTATTTACAAATCAATCAAACGACCCGAGACTCCTTTTCAAACCAATGAATAGACTCGCACTTTCAAAAATGTCGATCATCTTTGGTTTAACGGAGAATGTGCAATCCATGAACATATTTTTTGTTATATAACTATGGGAATACGTATGAACATTCTATGGCTCACTGAATATTTGGATATGCACGGCAAGTTAAATGGCAACAAAATACCCATCGTATCAACCTTCTTTTCTAATTTTTTAATCCGGGTCCTGTACAGAAATTTTAATTTTGATCTCAGGAAGTTACGCCTTGACATAAAGGTTTGTATAAGTTTTGAGTTAGAATATGGTGAATATGAACTTTAGGGGTTTGATCAGAAGGCAGCACTTAAAGTTGAACTTTCGGGGTTTTTAAGATGGCTTCTGGGAGAAAGTGCTTCCGGGAAAAGTGTGATTTATTACTTAAAATTTAGCAATAAAATTCTGGAAAAAAAATTAAATGTGAAGATGAATGTACCCTGCATCAACATGGTCGAAAAAAATTCACCAAAATGAATTATTTCTTGAAAAAAAATAAGACATTGAAAAATAAAGATTTGCCGACATTTATGATTTCAGTGCATTCTTCGACAATCAGAAATGCAAAAAAAAACCGTTTTAAATGTCTAAAAAAAATTAATGCTAGGGGGGTCCGAAAAGATTTATAAAATCGCACCAAATTGAGAGAATCGGAAATAAAATTCAATGTAACAATTATTTCACTTTGCTGAGCAATGTTTTATCGGTTTATAGATAACAGGCAAAAATAGAAGAAAACTGCATATTTTACCCGCATCATTATTTTTTACCATTGTAACAGTAATTGATAAATAGTTAATCATTAAATTGCTGTGTTATGCATAGTTCTAATAAAAGAACCAGTTTACATCCATTTTTGCAAAAAAAAGTAATTCGATTTGTTTTTATGGGGAGCGAACCATGAACGAGTTAAGACGGCTTACTTGGTAAAATAATACCATTATTATACATGAACATATAAAACGGGATGAAAATATTGAGTAAAATGCTTACTCCCTGCAAAAAGAAAAACACTTTCGTAAGTCTTCACTAATTTGTGAATATGCAGTAGACAGTACCGCCTTAACGCATGGGTCCACCCGATCCCGGCCGGGTGAATCGAGTGCAGAAAAAGCCTTATGAAATCTAGTCAAATTTACGACAATAAGTACGTCTATTGGTTTGCACGTATTTCTAGCCAGGTAGGGTGCTCCCTAGAAAAACCACTTTGCCTGATGGACTGTGATGCTGTTAAGACATAGCGGCCCTTAGGGCTGCGCGCCAGGTGTGGTCGCACCAGGCCTCGCGCACACACACACATTCACGGTAACAATAATTTCTTTCACAAATTCTGAATTTGCATCAATTCTGGACATCCGAATTTCAATTCTGAAAGAAAACGATTTCTTTTATTTATTCTAAAAAAATTTCAGCAGTTCTGAAGAAACATTTCTTCTATTTATCCCGAAAAGTTTCATCATTTCTCGAATTATATTTTTCATTTATTATAAAATCTCTCAATTCTAAAATCATTTCTTCCGTTTATTACGATTTTTCGATCTCTCAATTTTTGATTTCCCCCTCTCTCACACAAGAAAAACATCATGGCTAAAGGGCACTGATATTATTTCCGCCCGAAGCTTCGCGTCTGTTAGGGACAGCCCTGTGTTAAGACGACCCTGGTAGTGGAAATATCCGTCCGTTATGAATAACGTTTACATAAAAACGAAAATCCAAAGCATCACATGTAGTTTTTCAAATATGTGAATCGTACTCCTCCAATGAAGCCGTGAAATGCATCACATTCAATTATGTGTGTTTCCCTATTTATCACCGCGCATGTAATTCTTGGGCATTTATAACGAACTGGAGCATGCTATACAGTGTTTTCTGTGCATATGGGTGGATGTGGCGTGGTTAGCCTGCTTCTTGTTCTGCTTGCTGCCTTCCGTATTCATCATTCAAAGATCGAATTGTTTTTCCGTTAATTATCGTCTGTAATTAAAGTTGGCGTGTTCTTAACAGAATTACTTGCCTACTATAAAGTTGGGATATGACTTTTTAGTTGAAAATCATGTAAAGAAGATGATGAATGGGGAATGAATTTTAATTATTTACGAAAAATTGGTGATTGGCAAAAATAAGAAGGAAAAATTATGCTTCTTTCGACATAAATATTTCGTTATTATCAGATTCTTGCGCGAGCTAAACACTGATTGCAATACAAACAAACAAATACAACACTAAGATGCAAAAAATATCTTACTCCCTGAAAGCAAAGAAAAAACATCTTGTCGTTAAAGAAATCTAATGACATTAAAAAACTTCAACCACAAAAACCACCAGATAATCAATAGGAACACCAAAGAGGATGTTTCTTTACCCGGGAATACCAAAAAGTATTTGCGGGGTTCATTCTTCTCTACGACAATGCAAGAGACCACATACTGCTACATTAAAAACTGAAGGCGGTTCGCTGGTCAGCTTTAGAACAATCCCCATAAAGTCCGGATCTTCATGCAATTATAATTTGTTTGGACCGCTTAAAGAGGCACTAACCCTTTAAGCGGTTTTTAAAATTTTCTGATCCGCATTATATTTAACTGCCACAAAAAATGTAATTCACTAAACTTTTTAGAAATTCCCACCTATTTTCAAGAACCTTTTTTTTTCCGATTGCGAACTGATAAATGTCCCTCCCCATCTCCAAAAAGAAAACAAGATAATTGACTCCGCCCATCTGTTTTATTTCTCTCACTAAGATACAAAAAGACACCTATTTATTGATACGCAGATATTTATTTATACCCCTTTATTTTAAGTTGTTCTCGATTGACACTATCAGAATTCAAATTAAAATATGTACTAATAAATGCCCAGAGCTTGGGTATTAAGAAAGAGTTTTTAGAATCTATGATAGCTCTGGGGAGCCTGCACCTCGTACCCATCACAGAATCTTGTGCAAACGCTGGGTATGAATGTTTCTTACACATCTCCAGATTCGGTACTATTTTAAGAAATAGATCTGATAGGAAAAAATGTGAACTCTTAATATACGTGAAGTCATGTTTCAAGGTTAGAGAGTGTAACGTGTAGAGACATTGAAACTATATGGGTTGAGCTTGAAAAGAAAAAGCGTCATAAGCTTATTGTAGGGGGTTTGCTATAACCCACGCAATAAATATCCAAATTGTATCTCTAAACCTCATGATGAAATTTCGTACATACCTAAGCATAAGGGGGTTGCCATATCAGGGGATTTCAATTACCCGGGTATCTCGATTGGGAGAACAGAGTTTTCATTAATTTTAAGATCATTTCATTTATTTAGGTCCTAATGTTTTTTTAGTTTTGGAATTATTTCTTTCAATATTTTTAAATTTATGTTTTTTATGTGTACATATAAATATTAATTAAATGCATAAATAAATGTAAATTCCAACATTATTTTCCATAAGTGCTGTTTATGCTATATAAATGTAGGAATTTTTTGATGATGATTGCCTTCAGCTAAATTTTATGAAATTGTGGCCCCGAAACTGTAAAGACGCCCGTCCCCTCAATTACTGTTGCGCAGGGCCCCCCGACTGATGTCGGTATCCGAAAATGTATAAAAGAAATGCTTCGATTTATTGTTCATTAGTGCAATGTAATGCACAACTATAAGTATATATATATATATATATATATATATATATATAGCGTCTTTTACCGTTTTCTTCGGTAAAGAAAAATCAGACCAACATTTTTGTCTTAAAAAAATTTTACGAACTTATTGGAAGAAAAAAATAACAATTTGAATAACTATCCTTGAGTATGCAGTATATATGTATTACCATTATCAATTCGACTTATGTGTATACAGCCAAAGCCTTCTAAAGCGGAAGCCCTCCGCGAAGCTCGTGACGTCACTGAAGTCGTCAATTTCTTCTATGGTCGTTGTATATATTGCGAAAAAAAGTAAAGATTTCGCATACATCCGCCTGCATTGCACAATGGCTACAGGTGAAATTGACAGCTTCAGGGACGTCAAAGCTTCACGTGGAGGCTTTCTGCTATATAAGGTGTTTATGCAGCAGTGGTTTAAAAAAAAGTGGCCCAAGGCAACACCCCCATAGATAAGAAAGCCTCCACATTGATGACGTCACAACTAGTGATTTAGGCAGGTATATATATATGTATATAACCCCTTTGTATATAAAGGCTTCTTACGCAGGTGGTGTCCGAAATATCACGAAGCAGTGAACAACCAACTATGATCCTACTTGGTTTATTCCTGTCGATGGTAAAGGCTGTCTTATCTATAGGGAGTGTTGCCCAAGGACGGTAGAGGGGAAGTACAAACGATCATTAAAGGGTCCGTGCAAAGCCGCTCGAAAGTTTTAAATCTCTAAAGGCACCTTCGGGATCGGTGGAATGTATTTCAGAACAAAACATATAAATTGAAAAAAATTGCAGAATATCTATACCCCTCTTGTGGGCGACTATGGTGCATTTCGGGTGTTCTTAGAAGTCTCTGTGACAAACCAAACGTTTATCGGGGTGAGTTCGCACTTATTCAAAACACTATAAAAATTAAATCTGTAGTTTTTCTTAGATTTTTTTTGAACAATCCTTACCTGCGAAGTGGAATTTATAGGAAGCCATCTTTAATATGCCCCAAGGTTAGTGAAACACAAAAACCTCAGATCCGAAAAAGGAAATAGTCTAGTAATAGTCTCTGGTGTATTGGCACTTTGGTAAAGTGGCCGTTTCCCCCTCCATTGCCTTTTATATACCCATTTATCACTGGTATCCAGCAAAAGAAAGCACATACATCTTTTTTTCCCTCCCACATAGAGTTAAGGGGAAAAACTCCCTTAAAAGTTATTTTTCTCATAGCTCTCTCCCCATTTCTCATGATATCTTAACGGGTCGAGTTTCAAAAACACCTTTTTGCTGAATCTTTACATAAAAAATGAAATTATTGAATAATTTCATATTTATAGCTAAAAAAAAAAAAAAAATTGAAGGTACTTGAAGGTATCAAAAATGTTCTACTCACATCCTGATGATCGAATAAGAACAAAAGTACAATTAGAATCAATTTAATAGTGATTACTTATGTATAATATAGTACTGATGGGTAATAACTGATTTTCGTTGCTCATAAAGTATTGTAATGCCCGTGATACACAAATTAGCAAGTAACACGAAAGCATGTCTTTTTCGAGCATGGCAACCAATGACATTAATTGTAATATTTGCACGAAAGTTATCAATAATTTCATTGGATGCATATGCTAGAAAGTGGCATGCTTTCGTGCTACTTACGAAGAATCTCAAGGTGTCGTCCCCCAAAAAAACTTTAAGGACATTCATCTCACCCAGAAAGATATAAAAAAAAATTAGCGGCCGAATGCTATTATATATTAAAACCGCAAAAATTACTGAAAACTATAACAGTTTTGCCCTTCACGCTTCTTGGAAATTCCTATGAGAAAAGCTTATTTTCAATTTCTTTTCCTTTCCTCAAGATTCTCTGTTTATAGAAACTACTTTTTTTTTTTGCTATGTCTGTTTTTTTTAACTTTTCCTTTATCTGTGCTGTACTTGATCATGTATTGATTAAATTACGTCACTCCAACGTTCTAGGTTTTCAGGGTTTTTGAATTCATTGTTCGTCGAAGAAATATTAATATTTACAATCGTTTTTTCATTGACCCATAATAAATCCGCTGGATTTTTCATATTTTTGTGCATATTTAAATGAGCAGAATCATTGGTGATTTTTCCGAAAATCTTTGAAGACGACACCTTAGGACCTTTTTTTTGTTATTTACACGTGTATTACGGGCTTATCTCAGCTTTAGTTCCGCAAAAGAAAAAATATATTGAAGCATACGCGGGAGCAAACACAAAGTTATAGTTAGGCCTGTTTCAGTAAAAACGAGTCTTCCTATCCAGTGTTAAGTCGCTGGAACACTAGAATGCAGAGTTAAGATAAATGTTATTGTCATTAATTCCCAAAAAACAGTGTGGGTTTTTCACGTGAATACGTCTCCTAAACCGGCACGATTTTTTGAGCGTCTCGACAATAGGCTAGACTGTGAATCTAAATAATGTAACTACTGGACAGCACACATTCAAACACACACGCAATGCGCAAAGAAAATGTCCAATATTTCATTAGTAAGATAAAGTTTCAAATCTTCTAGTGATAGGAATTTGAATTCGGAAAAGCGGCATTGAATGGCACAAGTACATGGAGTACAAAAATTGCCGTGCCATTGGAAATCTGTATAACTTGGAATTTCAGCCTCCTATAGTCTCATATAAAGTTTTGTTGGATTCGTCTTTGTAAGTTCTACACGAATGTAGTGAAATAAACGCCAATAAGGATCCAAGACGAAAATTCATACTCGTCTTGGCCGCGGTAGGGATCGGACGTGTTTTTCTAGCGCTTCGCTCGCCAGCCAACGGCCGCAGTTTTTTCTGGAACCGTTGCCGAGGGATTAGCTGTGGCGTCGATGCTCAATTTTGTGTTTTTCTTTGTTCTCGTCAGTTTTATTTTACGTGCTTATTTATTTTTTTTTTTTTTGTGTATTGGTTTGGTTTCAGTTGATTTCGTTGCGGTTTCTTTATTTTTCTATAAATTGTGTGTTCAATAATTCTCTCTAATTTGATTTTGGCACCGTACTTTTAGAAGAACTACCATCGTCAGATTTGCGAGATGTTTTTTATTATATTCAAATTTTTAATTTTTGTTGTGTATTTTCGATCGACTTAAATTTTTCTTTTTCTTCCTCTCATTTCATTTTCATTTTACTTCCTCCAGGTTTTTGGCCGTTGTTTCTTTGTCGATGGTCAATTTCTTTTCCTATGTGCTTACACAGGAGGGAATTTGGTTCTATTTGGTTTGGGCCGCTGAATTGGCCTTGAATTTGGTTTCCCGCGATTCTGGTGTATTTCACACTTTTTTTGATATGATTTCGTGGGTTTAGTTAGGCTAGAACAGTATATACTTTATTTATTTACACCCCGTTTTTTTCAGTTCTTCCCGATTGACACTATCAGAATTCAAATTAAAATATGTACTAATAAATACCAAGAGCTTGGGTAATGAGAAAGAGTCTTTAGAAACTATGATAGCTGGGGTGCACCTGCACCTCGTACCCATTACAGAATCTTGGGCAAACGCTGGGTATGAAAGTTTCTTACACATGTCAAGATTCGGTACTTTTTTAAGAAATAGATCTGATAGGAAAAGGGGTGGATTCTTAATATACGTGAAGTCATGTTTGAAGGTTAGAGAGTGTAACGTGTAGAGAAGTGACATTGAAACTATATGGGTTGAGCTTGAAAAGAAAAAGCGTCATAAACTTATTGTAGGGGATTTGCTATAACGCACCGAATAAATATCCAAACTGTATCTCTAAATCTCATGATGAAATTTCGTACATACGTAAGCATGAGAGGGTTGTCATATCAGGTGATTTCAATTACCCGGGTATCGATTGGGAGAACCTTTCAGCTAGAGATCAATGTGGAAGGAGACTTACTTAAGTTGGTGCCCGATCTCCTTTTTTTTTTTTTGGTTTGGCATGTATCAGAAGCTAATATGGGTACTGCTATTTTTGATTTAAATCTCACTAGTTCTGAGAAACTTGCCAACAAGTTTTTTGGGGTACGAGTTTTCTTCCAGTGATCATCGTGTCGTTAGTTTTTCTGAAACTTTTCTTCGGGTAAGGTTGATAGGAAAAGAATGGTTCCTGGTTTTAGGAGAACTAACTTTGATATTTTCTGAGAAAGGTTAACGGGAATTTGCAAAACCGCGGTTGGATTCAGTGGGGATAATAAGTCAATGGGAAGAATTTAGAATAAAGCTGTATTCTGTTTGGCACGACGTCATATCCTTTGTCCGTAAGAAACGTGTTTTTACATCGCGCTCCCTAGTTTCCCGGATAGCTTGCGTAATCTTTATCTTCAAAACAGAAGAGCATTTAGGGACTATAAATTTGGACGAGTTGGCCTATCGTTGTTAATACAGGAACGGCGTTGCACAAGGACTTTGCCTAATCGACACATGTTTTTGGGAGGGTTGATACTGTAAGACGTTTGCTGCAGCAGCCTTACCAAGGTCCTTATGAAGTTTTGAAGTTTATGAAGTTTACTTTGAGTATCAATAATGAATCTAAGTGCATTTCTATTGATCGTTTTAAACCTGCTTTTTTGTTTTGGAGCTTTTGTTCTTTGGAGTTTAAAGAATATATGTTTGCATATCATCTCTGTGATGCCTCAGCCTCACCACAGGGCTTACTCACGAGGTCCTGACGGAAAGTTCCTTTTGTAATATATTATCAAGCTTAACGTCGTTCGAACTCGTGGGGGAGTACTGTGGTGGTGCTGTCGGCAAGAGTACGCAGGTGTTGGCGCCCCTAATATCATAAATCTGCTATCACATCGTTTTCGTCAGCGCGCTTTTTCTGTACCTCACTTTCGCTGTTCGAGAGAGAAGGCTTTCGTTTCTTGGAGAATCAAGATGTGTTATTTTCTGTGTGTCCGTGTATACTCGTTTCTTTTTATATGTGTAACGTGCCATGTGTTTCTTCGAATTAATAAATTTTGTATTAGCCTTCTTTAGAATTTAAGTAATTATTGTGGAGTCAAAGTTGAGCTGCCTATGGATAAATTACTGCTTCAACTTAAGTGTCAGTACACAACTTTCTACGCTAGTGATACGACCATAATGGAGACCATACTCCCTCCACAAAGCACGTCACAGTTCAAATTGCACCGTGAAATAACCATTTTCTCAAAATTAATACTTACGGGCTTATTTAATAAATTATTCATAAATGATTATCGAATCTAGTGAGTTATATAAAATGAATCTCTTTACGGCTTATGCTGAGTTTAGTTCTTATCCGCGACTTTGCTCGCATGCATTTGATAATCCAAAAATTGCTCGACGATGATTTCCTCCACACAACATTTGGGATATTCATTTATATACACCCTGTGTATTTCAACGAAAACCACGAGTAGAATATCAAGGGCCGACTGTAGATGATAACATTTTCAATACAGCAAATTTATTTCCCTAAGGCTGGGATTACACTATAAAAGGTTGATAAAAGTTCTTTTATAACATTTGAAAAACCTCACCAATAAAGCTCATAGGCGCACAGGTTAGTTACATCCTGTCAAATGGAACCAATAAGATTATTGGTTAAATTTTTCAAGTTTTATAAAACAACTTTAATAAAACTTTTACAGTGTAATTCTGGCCTAATACAAAGAAGATGGCACGTGTGAGGAGCCGTGACAATTTACTGATTAAAATCCTTCAACTACAACAACATTAAGTTCCATATATATTCAATTAGCCAAAAATGAACTATAAGCCGCTCATTACCATATCACTTAGGAGAACAGTAGCAAATTTACAGATCACTGAAATGAGCTGCGACACATCTTCACATCACTTAAGTGACTAGCGGCAGAGTTCCAAAGCACTCCAGCGGCCCGTGGCACATTTTCAAATAGGTTAAACGACCGCCGGAACAGTTCCAGATCATTTAAGTGACTCGCGGCTCGTTCCCGGATAACTTCAGTGACCTGCGGTAAATTTACAGATAATTTGAGTATCCCGAACCACAATTCTGGATTGAAGCAGCCCACGACACATTTAGATATCACTAAAGTGACCCATGGTTCAGTTCTACAACACCTATGTGGCTCGCGGCACATTACCAGATATGTTGAGCGACCCGCAATACATTACCACAGTGTCACGTTTGTAGCTCACTTAATTAACCCGCGATGACAATTATAAATTATTTACAAATGAATCAAACGACCCGAGACTCCTTTTCAAACCAATGAAGTGACTCGCACATTCTAAAATGTCGATCACCTTTGGTTTAACAGAGAATGTGAAATCCATGAACATATTTTTTGTTATATAACTATGGGAATTCGTATGAACATTCTATGGCTCACTCAATATTTGGATATGCACGGCAAGTTAAATGGCGACAAAATACCCATCGTATCAACCTTATTTTCTAATTTTTTAATCCGGGTCCTGTACAGAAATTTTCCTTTTGATCTCAGGAAGTTACGCCTTGACATAAAGGTTTGTATAAGTTTTGAGTTAGAATATGGTGAATATGAACTTTAGGGGTTTGATCAGAAGGCAGCACTTAAAGTTGAACTTTCGGGGTTTTTAAGATGGCTTCTGGGAGAAAATGCCTCCGGGAAAAGTGTGATTTATTACTTAAAATTTAGCAATAAAAGTCTGGAAGAAAAATTATATGTGAAGATGAATATACCCTGCATCAACATGGTCGAAAAAAAATTCACCAAAATGAATTATTTCCTGACAAAAAAATAAGACATTGAAAAATAAAGATTTGCCGACATTTATGATTTCAGTGCATTCTTCGACAATCAGAAATGCAAAAAAAAACCGTTTTAAATGTCTAAAAAAAATTAATGCTAGGAGGTCCGAAAAGATTTATAAAATCGCACCAAATTGGGAGAATCGGAAATAAAATTCAAAGTAACAAACATTTCACTTTGCTGAGCAATGTTTTATCGGTTTATAGATAACAGGCAAAAATAGAAGAAAACTGCATATTTTACCCGCATCATTATTTTTTACCATTGTAACAGTAATTGAAAAATAGTTATTGATTAAATTGCTGTGTTATGCATAGTTCTAACAAAAGAATCAGTTTACATCCATTTTTGCAAAAAAAAGTAATTCGATTTGTTTTTATGGGGAGTGAACCATGAACGAGTTAAGACAGCTTAGTTGCTAAAATACTACCGTTATTATTCATGAACATATAAAACGGAATGGAAATATTGAGTAAAATGCTTACTCCCTGCAAAAAGAAAAACACTTCCGTAAGTCTTCACTAATTTGTGAATATGCAGTGGACAGTACCGTCTTAACGCATGGGTCCACCCAATGCCGGCTGGGTGCCTCGAATGCAGAAAAAGCCTTATGAAATCTAGTCAAATTTACAACAATAAGTATGTCAATTGGTTTGCACGTATTTCTGGCCAGGTAGGGTGCTCCCTAGAAAAACCACTTTGCCTGATGGACTGTGATGCTCTTAAGATATAGCGGCCCTTAGGGCTGTGCGCCAGGAGTGGTCGCACCAAGCCTCGCGCGCGCGCACACACACACACACACACACACATTCACGGTAACAATAATTTCTTTCACAAATTCTGAATTTGCATCAATTCTGGACATCCGAATTTCAATTCTGAAAGAAAACGATTTCTTTTATTTATTCTAAAAAAATTTCAGCAGTTCTGAAGAAACATTTCTTCTATTTATCCCGAAAAGTTTCATCATTTCTCGAATTATATTTTTCATTTATTATAAAATCTCTCAATTCTAAAATCATTTCTTCCGTTTATTACGATTTTTCGATCTCTCAATTTTTGATTTCCCCCTCTCTCACACAAGAAAAACATCATGGGTAAAGGGCACTGATATTATTTCCGCCCGAAGCTTCGCGTCTGTTAGGGACAGCCCTGTGTTAAGACGACCCTGGTAGTGGAAATATCCGTCCGTTATGAATAACGTTTACATAAAAACGAAAATCCAAAGCATCACATGTAGTTTTTCAAATATGTGAATCGTACTCCTCCAATGAAGCCGTGAAATGCATCACATTCAATTATGTGTGTTTCCCTATTTCAAATTGTTCACATGCAGTTCAAATTGCACCACAAAATAACCAATTTTTTCAAAATTAATACTTACTAGCTTTATTTAATAAATTATTCATAAATTATTTTCGAATCTAGTGAGTTATCTAAAATGAATCTCTTTACGGCTTATGCTGAGTTTAGTTGTTATCCGCGACTTTGCTCGCATGCATTTGATAATCTGAAAATTGCTCGACGATGATTTCCTCCATACAACATTTGAAGCCCTCGTGACCCCCTTTCGGAGTTGAATTCTCACAAGTCCGTCTTACGGCCGTATTCATGAACACGGTGTATTGTCGTTTAAACTACAGTCGCAGGTGAAAGGATTAAAGATCGAAACGGATTGGTAAATTTGAGGATTTTAACCAATCCGCGTCGATCGCTAATCCTTTTACCTGCGATTGTAGTTTATACGCTGTCAGTGAATACGGCCATTATTGAGCCAAAGCGTTCAAATTTACCGATGATTATGTGTAATCCCCAACTCGTATTGGTAAATACGACAAATCATCATCAAATTTTCTAAATTTTATTTATTTAAATTTCAGTCTAGGACGACGTATTCGATTAGTGATGTTGTTTATACATAAAAATGTATAAGCATTTAAAAACGTTTTTCTATTTTTTTTATACCGTTTTTTTATTCTCGTAACACTTCTTTTCATTTACCGTTTTTTAACATGAATAAGGAACCCTTCTTATCAACAATTTCGACCCCAAAAATATTAAGGGTTCCTATAAATAAACCTTTTAAACATTTTTTTCGAAATTTTGAGCCCAAAAATCAGAGGTTTCTTATACACGTTAAAATACGGTAATTTAGTTTTTAAGGCAAAATATGTCCAGTGCACCCATCGCCTACTGGAGAAACTGAAAAGTGGTTGAATTTAATTGATATTTTCGCATGATTTCTTCCATAGTTATCAAACTTCTTACTCACCACCTTCAATCGGGTATTATGCATAATTAACGGTAAAAGTGACAAATGTAGAAAAATCTATGATACCTACCAAAAAGATTGGTGGTTAAATCAACTCATTTAATGTTACCATCCACTGGTCAATTTTTTTTCTCCAGAATTTCAGACCAGGCGGAAAGGGAAGTGGGATGATGACGGCCAAAATGCTATATTATACAATAGTCTTGGATTTGAAACGTCTCGACATTTTGACAGATACCTCTAGCACAGGCAGTAGGATTTGGGGCAAAAAAGAAAAAAATAACGATTCACACTTTCTCTCGCTTTTAATGACTTGAGCCAACCTTCTGGTCAGTTTTATTACTTCGTTCGGAGCAGAGAGGAGGTTTTCTTTCTATGACCCTCAGAAGGTTTTTCTGTTTATCTAATCTTTCCGGGGTGTGTGTGTTTTTTTGCTAGAGTAATCAGCATTGAGTATTTGGATCCTATATTCTTCTGAATTGAACAGGTAACCCCTCCCTACTTCAGTACACGGCTTCTGCTGTTGGTGAGCAACCAATGGTAGTCTCAAAATGAATATTGCGGTTTTCTTCTGCTACATCTGTTTCTAAGACTCTTTTTCATGTAATCTTGGGGCAAGCTGGCCCATGGTTAGAATAGCATCTACCCTGACTTGGGTCAACATGGATTCATCTGGTAATTTCCAGGGCATTGGTCAAAGCGTGTAAATACTTTATGTGTGAGATCAAAACTCACACAGATACACTCATGGCAATGAAGAGGTAAATCGAAAAAAAAATTCCCTGGAAAAAAAAGAGTGATTCCGGAAACCACAGAGAGAGAAAAGAGGAACAAACAGACAAATTTTGTAACGCTTCGGAGTACTCTTAAACACCACCAAAAGGAGGGTGAATCGTAGCCCCATTCAAGACGTGCAATTCATATTTCATTCAACACGTGCACCATCCTGCTGTAGAATGAAATCACCTGATTCTTCTCCTAGGTGTGGTGAGAAAAGAATCACATGCGTTAAACTCGTAGAGTTGAGTCTGACGGCCTCGTGCCGCCATCTATCACAATCTTCATAAACTTCCAACTGTTATTTTTGATTTCCGATTTTCAATACAGCAAATTTATTTCCCTGAGGCTGGGATTACACTATAAAAGGTAGATAAAAGTTTTTATAACATTTAAAAAACCTAACCAATAAAGCTCATAGGCTTACAGGTTAGTTACATCCTGTCAAATGGAACCAATAAGATCATTGGTTAAATTTTTCAAGTTTTATAAAACAATTTTAATAAAACTTTTACAGTGTAAATCTGGCCTAATACAAAAAAGATGGCGCGTATGAGGATCCATGTCAATTTACTGATTAAAATCCTTCAACTACAACACCATGAAGTTCCTTATATATTCAATTTGCCAAAAATGAACTATAAGCCACACATTACCATATCACTTAGGTGTGACCAGTAGCAAATTTATAGATCACTGAAATGAGCTGCGACACATCTTCACATCGCTTAAGTGACTAGCGGCAGAGTTCCAAAGCACTCCAGCGGCCCGTGACACATTTTCAAATAGCTTAAACGACTGCCGGAACAGTTCCAGATCATTTAAGTGACTCGCGGCTCGTTCCCGGATAACTTCAGTGACCTGCGGTAAATTTACAGATAATTTGAGTATCCCGAACCACAATTCTGGATTGAAGAAGCCCACGACACATTTAGATATCACTAAAGTGACCCATGGTTCAGTTCTACAACACCTATGTGGCTCGCGGCACATTACCAGATATGTTAAGCGACCCGCAATACATTACCACAGTGTCACATTTGTAGCTCACTTAATTAACCCGCGATGACAATTATAAATTATTTACAAATGAATCAAACGACCCGAGACTCCTTTTCAAACCAATGAAGTGACTCGCACATTCTAAAATGTCGATCACCTTTGGTTTAACAGAGAATGTGAAATCCATGAACATATTTTTTGTTATATAACTATGGGAATTCGTATGAACATTCTATGGCTCACTCAATATTTGGATATGCACGGCAAATTAAATGGCAACAAAATACCCATCGTATCAACCTTCTTTTCTAATTTTTTAATCCGGGTCCTGTACAGAAATTTTCCTTTTGATCTCAGGAATTTACGCCTTGACATAAAGGTTTGTATAAGTTTTGAGTTAGAATATGGTGAATATGAACTTTAGGGGTTTGATCAGAAGGCAGCACTTAAAGTTGAACTTTCGGGGTTTTTAAGATGGCTTCTGGGAGAAAATGCCTCCGGGAAAAGTGTGATTTATTACTTAAAATTTAGCAATAAAAGTCTGGAAGAAAAATTATATGTGAAGATGAATATACCCTGCATCAACATGGTCGAAAAAAAATTCACCAAAATGAATTATTTCCTGACAAAAAAATAAGACATTGAAAAATAAAGATTTGCCGACATTTATGATTTCAGTGCATTCTTCGACAATCAGAAATGCAAAAAAAAACCGTTTTAAATGTCTAAAAAAAATTAATGCTAGGAGGTCCGAAAAGATTTATAAAATCGCACCAAATTGGGAGAATCGGAAATAAAATTCAAAGTAACAATTATTTCACTTTGCTGAGCAATGTTTTATCGGTTTATAGATAACAGGCAAAAATAGAAGAAAACTGCATATTTTACCCGCATCATTATTTTTTACCATTGTAACAGTAATTGAAAAATAGTTATTGATTAAATTGCTGTGTTATGCATAGTTCTAACAAAAGAATCAGTTTACATCCATTTTTGCAAAAAAAAGTAATTCGATTTGTTTTTATGGGGAGTGAACCATGAACGAGTTAAGACAGCTTAGTTGCTAAAATAATACCGTTATTATTCATGAACATATAAAACGGAATGGAAATATTGAGTAAAATGCTTACTCCCTGCAAAAAGAAAAACACTTCCGTAAGTCTTCACTAATTTGTGAATATGCAGTGGACAGTACCGTCTTAACGCATGGGTCCACCCAATGCCGGCTGGGTGCCTCGAATGCAGAAAAAGCCTTATGAAATCTAGTCAAATTTACAACAATAAGTATGTCAATTGGTTTGCACGTATTTCTGACCAGGTAGGGTGCTCCCTAGAAAAACCACTTTGCCTGATGGACTGTGATGCTCTTAAGATATAGCGGCCCTTAGGGCTGTGCGCCAAGTGTGTTAATACCAGGCCTCGCTCGCGCACTGGACATCCGAATTTCAATTCTGAAAGAAAACGATTTCTTTTATTTATTCTAAAAAAATTTCAGCAGTTCTGGAGAAACATTTCTTCTATTTATCCCGAAACCTTTCATCATTTCTCGAATTATATTTTTCATTTATTATAAAAACTCTCAATTCTAAAATAATTTCTTCCGTTCATTATGATTTTTCGTTCTCTCAATTTTTGATTTCCCCCTCTCTCACAGAAGAAAAACATCATGGGTAAAGGGCACTGAAATTATTTCTGCCCAAGCTTCGCGTCTGGTAAGGACAGCCCTGTGTTAAGACGACCCTGGTAGTGGAAATATCCGTCCGTTATGAATAACGTTTACATAAAAACGAAAATCCAAAGCATCACATGTAGTTTTTCAAATATGTGAATCGTACTCCTCCAATGAAGGCGTGAAATGCCTCACATTCAATTAAGTGTGTTTCCCTATTTATCACCACGCATGTAATTCTTGGGCATTTATAACGAACTGGAGCATGCTATACAGTGTTTTCTGTGCATATGGGTGGATGTGGCGTGGTTAGCCTGCTTCTTGTTCTGCTTGCTGCCTTCCGTATTCATCCTTCAAAGATCGAATTGTTTTTCCGTTAAGTATCGTCTGTAATTAAAGTTGGCGTGTTCTTAACAGAATTACTTGCCTACTATAAAGTTGGGATATGACTGTGCAGTTTTTTTAGTTGAAAATCATGTAAAGATGATGAATGGGGAATGAATTTTAATTATTTACGAAAAATTTTGATGATTTTCAAAAATACGAAGGAAAAATTATGCATCTTTCGACATAAATATTTCGTTATTATCAGATTCTTGAGTGACCTAAACCCTGATTGCAATACAAACAAACAAATACAACACTAAGATGCAAAAAATATCTTACTCCCTGATAGCAAAGAAAAAACATCTTGTCGTTAAAGAAATCTAATGGAATTAAAAAATAGACCACGTCTTCAACCACAAAAACCACTAGAAAATCAATAGGAACACCAAAGAGAATGGTTTTTTACCCGGGAATACCAAAAAGCATTTGCGGGGGTTTCTCGTGTCATTTTTCTCTACGACAATGCAAGAGACCACATACTGCTACATTAAAAACTGAAGGCGGATCGCTGGTCAGCTTTAGAACAATCCCCATAAAGTCCGGATATTCATGCAATTATAATTTGTTTGGACAGCTTAAAGAGGCATTAGCCCTTTAAGCGGATTTTAAAATCTTTCTGATCCGCATTATATTTAACTGCCACAAAAAATGTAATTCACTAAACTTTTTAGAAATTCCCACATATTTTCAAGAACTTTTTTTTTTCCGATTGCGAACTGATAAATGTCCCTCCCCATCTCCAAAAAGAAAACAAGATAATTGACTCCACCCATCTGTTTTATTTCTCTCACTAAGATACAAAAAGACACCTATTTATTGATACGCAGATATTTATTTATACCCCTTTATTTTCAGTTGTTCTCGATTGACACTATCAGAATTCAAATTAAAATATGTACTAATAAATGCCCAGAGCTTGGGTATTAAGAAAGAGTTTTTAGAATCTATGATAGCTCTGGGGAGCCTGCACCTCGTACCCATCACAGAATCTTGGGCAAACGCTGGGTATGAATGTTTCTTACACATCTCCAGATTCGGTACTATTTTAAGAAATAGATCTGATAGGAAAAAATGTGAACTCTTAATATACGTGAAGTCATGTTTCAAGGTTAGAGAGTGTAACGTGTAGAGACATTGAAACTATATGGGTTGAGCTTGAAAAGAAAAACCGTCATAAGCTTATTGTTGGGGGTTTGCTATAACCCACGCAATAAATATCCAAATTGTATCTCTAAACCTCATGATGAAATTTCGTACATACCTAAGCATAAGGGGGTTGCCATATTAGGGGATTTCAATTACCCGGGTATCTCGATTGGGAGAATAGAGATTTCATTAATTTTAAGACAAATTTTCATTAATTTTATGATCATTTTTTATTTAGGTCCAAATTTTTTTTTAGTTTTGGAATTATTTCTTTCAATATTTTTAAATTTGTTTTTAATGTGCACAAATAAATATATAGTAAATGCATAAATAAATCTAAATGCCAACATTATTTTCCATAAGTGCTGTATATTCTATATAAATGTAGGAATTTTTTGATGATGATTGCCTTCTATGAAATTGTGGCCCCGAAACTGTAAAGACGCCCGTCCTCTCAATTACATTTGCGCAGGGCCCCCCGACTGATGTCGGTATCCGAAAATATATAAAAGAAATGCTTCGATTTATTGTTCATTAGTGCAATGTAATGCACAACTATATATATATATATATATATATAAATAAAACTTACGAGCTTATTGAAAGAAAACAATAACAATTTGAATAACTATTATTGAATATGCAGTATATATGTATTACCATTATCAATTCGACTTATGTGTATACAGCCAAACCCGTCTATAGCAGAAGCTATCCGCGAAGCTCGTGGATAATATATATATATATATATATACATACATATATATATATATATATATATAAAACCCCTTTGTATATAAAGGCGTCTTACGCATGTGGTGTCCAAAATAACACGAAGCAGTGAACAACCAACTATGATCCCACTTGGTGTTACGCGTTGGGGGCGCGACGTTGTTCAGTAGGCTCGCTCATAAGTTGAATATAGCGATTGTTAATTATTTACATGTTTTATTTACAATTTACATAACTATTACAAACTCAACAGCGGGAGCGTGTGGCAGACGTAAGGATATGCCGAATGTAAACCAAACAACAATGATAGTCGGCTTTGACTACATAAAAATGCACATGTTGCCACACTGACATAAATAATAATAATAATAAAAAAGAATGATAATAAACAGTTGAAAAAGGGTCGCTACATGACCCCCTCCCAGTCGAGAGGATCATAGGCTCTCGACGAATTACAAGTTGAAACGCACTTTCTTTCCGGAACGCAGTTCCATTTCTTTTTGGCCTGAGGGTACAGTCTTCCGTGGGATCGAAATTATGTCCTTTGGCTTCATTAAGAAGGCAGGTTTCAGTCTGTCAACACTTATAGTAGTGACACGGTCCGGGAACTGCAATGTGAAATGTCTATCACCTCTGCTGATGACTGCGTAAGGGCCATCATAAGGCGGCCGCAAAGTGGGCTTAACTGCGTCACATCGCACAAAAACGTGAGAACAATCATCTAGAGCTGGATGCCAGAAGATTTTGTGCGAGCCATGTGTGGTTGTAGGAACTGGACGAATTTGCGACATAGTGTTGCGGAGTGTTTCCACAAATTCATCGGGCGGAACATCGTTGGAGAGCTGGAAAAACTCCCCAGGTAAGCGAAGTGGCGTCCCATAGACGAGTTCTGCTGATGAAGCTCCGATGTCCTCCTTTACACACGAGCGGATACCCAGAAGAACGCTAGGAAGCATGTTGGTCCAGTGGTCAGTTTCGAGGCAGCGTAACGCTGTCTTCAGGTCACGATGAAAACGTTCAACACAACCATTTGCGGCCGGATGATATGGTGTGGTACGAATTCTGTTAATACCAAGAATTGTAGCAAGGGCTCGAAACAAGGAACTTTCAAACTGTCGACCTTGATCACTGGTGATGGTTTCAGGGGTACCGAAACGGCTGATCCAACCTGAAAAGAAACATCTTGCAACAGTTTCTGCTGTCATGTCCTCCATGGGAATAACTTTCGGCCATCGAGTGAAACGATCCACTATTGTTAGGCAGTACCGGAATCCACGGGATGGTGGGAGTGGTCCCACAATATCTATGTGTACATGTCCAAAACGTTTATCACACAACGGGAATTTTCCAAGTGGCGCTTTGGTGTGTTTGATGATTTTAGATTTTTGGCATGCAAGACAAGTCTTGCACCATTCTGCGCAGTCTTTTTTCATATCTTTCCAAACAAAACGACTGTAGAGCAAGTTTTCAGTAGCTCGTTTGCCAGGATGATTCAAGTTGTGAACAGTGCTGAATGCTTGAAATCTGAATGGTTCAGGAATGTAAGGTCTAACCTTTCCAGTTGAAACGTCGCATAAAATTTCAATTTCGCTGTTGATCAGCATGGGTTTGAACTCTAAACTAGTAGAAGTGCGAAGTTGTTCCAACTCTTCATCTTCCCTTTAAACTTTGGCAATTTCCTTATAATCGAGAGGAGAAGGAAATTCGATCGAACTGATACGGGAAAAAGCGTCAGCAACAACATTTTCAACACCAGATATATGACGAATATCGGTGGAGTATTGCGATATAAAATCCAGATACCTTATCTGCCTGGCTGAGTTGTTCTTACTGATGTGATTGAAGGCATAGGACAATGGTTTATGGTCACTAAAAATTATAAAGTGCCGTCCTTCTAATAGGTATAAAAAATGCTTTATAGCAGCGTATATGGCTAATAGTTCTCTGTCGAAAGCACTGTAGTTCTGCTCAGATTTTGACAATTTACGAGAGAAAAATGCGATGGGTTGCCAGTCATTTCCAACTCGTTGTTGTAGGGCACCTCCAATCGCATAGTCGGATCCATCGACCATCAGAGCCAACGCAGAATTTTGCTGTGGATATGACAAAAGGGTTATATTAGCCAAATCAGTCTTGCAATTTTCAAAAGCGATTTTGGATTCTTCAGTCCATTGGATGAGACGTTTATCGTGCCTTTTGCTATCTTTAAGATACGCATTGTGCAAAATTTGCTTTTTCGCGGCGTTTGGGATGAAGCGTCTGTAAAAATTAAGCATCCCGAGAAATCGGCGCAGCTCTTGAATGGTCTGCGGTTGTGGATAGTTCAGGATAGCTTCAACTTTCTTTCCCAATGGTTTGATACCGTGCTCATTTACAGTATGTCCTAAAAATGCTACTTCAGATTTTCCGAAAATACACTTATCAATATTCAAGACAATTCCGAATTCGGAGAATTTCTCGAAAATGCATCGTAAGTGAACGAGATGTTCCTCTGGAGACGTCGAAGCGATGAGTACATCATCCAAGTAAGGAAAACAAAAGTCAAATTCTTGAAGTACAGAGTTCATGAACCTTTGCAGTGTTTGACCGGCATTGCACAAACCGAAAGGCATATAAAGAAACTCGTACAGTCCGAATGGAGTGATGACTGCCGTCTTCTCAATGTGTGCTGGCTGTACAGGAATCTGGTAGTAGGCTTTAACCAAATCAAGGGTACTGAATATCGTTTTTCCAGCGAGAAAATTAGCGAAGTCATGCACGTGTGGAATTGGGTAGCGGTCGGGTTTCGTTCTGGCATTTAACATGCGATAATCCCCGCAACAACGCCATCCTCCATCTGCTTTCGCAACCATATGCAAAGGGCTGGCCCAATTGCTTTTGGAGGGCCGACACCAACCTTGGCTTTCCATGTAAGCGAATTCGCGTTTAGCGATAGTAAGCTTGTCTTGCGCCAAACGTCTGGCCTTGGCAAACACAGGTGGGCCTGTCGTCTCGATAAAATGAGTAACGTTATGTTTAACGGACTTGGTCGAGAAATTTATCTTAGTCAGTTCGGGAAATTTGGATAACAGCTTATGATAATCAGTAGTATCATGCATAGCAAATGTCACACCAGTGGAAGGTACTTCTGCCTTGGATCCGGATATGGACATTTTTGAATCGTGTGAAACTAATCGACATTTGTTCATGTCAACCAAAAAGCTGTATCGACTAAGAAAATCAGCGCCTAGGATTGGCTTATTGATTGAGGCCACAACAAATTTCCAAACGAAATTCTTATGCAGACCAAAGTCCAAGTTCAGTATCTTAGTACCAAATGTAGGAATTTGAGTGCCATTAGCAGCAGTTAACTGAAAGGAATTGGTTTTAGTTGACAATTCAGATTTTTCAGCGGGTAACACAGATACTGATGCTCCAGTATCAACAAGGAAGTGCAATCCGTTTTTACGATCATACACAAATAGGCGACTTGCAATATTAGCATTTTCGCTGTGCGCCCCCAACGAATGCTCTACTCGTTTTTTGAGTGCTTGTAAGAGCAGGGCGCTGTGCACTTGTGCGCTTTTTCTCTGAATTTCCTGTGGTACCAGCATATTTGAGATGTTTGTCCCGCTGGGAGAGATTGGCGAGACCTAGATCGCGAACGATAACGAAAACGCTGAGCATGAGGTCTAGTTTCTAATCTAGACAGGCGAGTGCAGATCTCATCTAATCTGGTATCGATTGGACACGGCTGGACTGAACTGACATCCGTGGGCTTGGTAACGTCCAATATGCCATCTGCCATTTCCGCAAGCTTCGGCAAGTCGTCAGTGCTTACGGCTAATATCTGCTGAACAGCTACTGGCAATTGTTGTAACCACAAGGTTTTCAAAATTTTATCATCAAAATGCTTGCCAGCTAAATCGCGCATCTCCAAGAGCAAACGTGACGGGCGCTTGTCACCCAAAACTAGGCCTTGCAAAAGAGCCTTTAACTTAGAAGATTCGGAATCGGCATACTGGGATATCAACCGCTCTTTCAGGGCATCATAGCTATTTAGAGCCGGTGGATTCATTAAGATATCCGAAATGACCGAGAGTTCCTGCTGATCTAAACTAGTAACTACATAGTTAAATTTCGTCGAGTCAGCGCTAATTTTGGAGAGCAAAAATTGCGATTCGATCTGTTTGAACCATAATTCCGGGCGATTTCGCCAGAACGGAGGCATTTTTACCGCGACTGGGTTGATTTCCATCGATTCGGGTTGAGTCTTTGACATCGTGGCGTTTGCGACACACAAATCAAGAAAAGTTCAAAAAGAGCCTACCATATGCTTGACAACATCTTCAGAAGGTGAGATGACAGCATCTGTTTTCATCGGAAACCGTAAACCGCCGGTAGCCGAAAACGCAAGTTCACGGTCGTAGCACAAACAACGTGGTCGGGAAAGGGAAACAGCAACTTGCATCTCACATGTTCAAAAAAACAGGTCACCACTGTTACGCGTTGGGGGCGCGACGTTGTTCAGTAGGCTCGCTCATAAGTTGAATATAGCGATTGTTAATTATTTACATGTTTTATTTACAATTTATATAACTATTACAAACTCAACAGCGGGAGCGTGTGGCAGACGTAAGGATATGCCGAATGTAAACCAAACAACAATGATAGTCGGCTTTGACTACATAAAAATGCACATGTTGCCACACTGACATAAATAATAATAATAATAAAAAAGAATGATAATAAACAGTTGAAGAAGGGTCGCTACATTGGTTTATTCCTGTCGATGGTAAAGGCTTTCTTATCTATAGGGAGTGTTGCCCAAGGACGGTAGAGGGGAAGTACAAACGATCGGTAAGGGGCCCGTGCAAAGCCGCTCGAAAGTTTTAAATCTCTAAAGGCAACTTCGGGATCGGTGGAATGTAGTTCAGAACAAAACATATAAATTGAGAAAAATTATAGAAAATCTATACCCCTCTTGTGGGCGACTATGGTGTGCATCTCGGGTGTTCTTAGAAGCCTCTGTGACAGACCAAAGGTTTATCGAGGTGAGTTCGCACTTATTCAAAACACTATAAAAATTAAATCTGTAGTTTTTCTTAGATTTTTTTTGAACAATCCTTACCAGCGAAAGGAAATTTATGGGAAACCATCTTCAATATGCCTCAAGGTTAGTGAAATACAAACCTCAGGCCCGAAATAGGCAATAGTCTAGTAGTCTAGTAATAGTCTCTGGTCTAGGATGAGCGCTATCGATGTGATTGAACGGCATGGGTCTATGAAAACATCACGATTAACCGCAAATTCATTATAGTATAATAACGGCTTTACTTTCTTTTTTACCATTGACTGTTTTGTTATTGAGACTCATGATGGCTTATTAAAATTGCCTTTTGAACTTTTTTGGCCAGCATAATTCAACCTATACTCCACAGATGAGAGGTAGTCTGTGAAGATAAGACAGGGAATTGCAGGTAGTCTTGGCATGATTCGATTCCGATTACACTGACGTCTATTTTTAAATCAATGACTTTTAAAAAAACATTTCATTGAATTGCGTGCAAAAAAAAAAAAAACCTTTCAAAATAAAAGTGAAGAAAGTAATGGATTATAGGTAAATGTATATAGGTAATGTGATTATAGGTAATGTGATTTTGGGTATTATAATGATTATATAAACTGAAGAGCCAAAAAAACTGGTGCAGGCATACGTATGCAAATATGGAGATATGGAACGAATCAGAGTACAGCGCTGCGATTGGCAACGCCTATATAACACAGCAAGTGTCTGGCAGAGTTGTTAGATCGGTTACCACTACTACAATGGCAGGTTATCGAGATTTAAGTGAGTTTGAACGTGGTGTTATAGTCGGCGCACGAAAGATGGGACATAGCATCTCCGAGATAGCGATGAAATTTGGATTTTCACGTACGACCATTTCACGAGTGTACCGTGAATATCGGGAATCCGGTAAAAAATTAAATCTACGACATCGCTGCGGCCGGAAAAAGACCATGCAAGGACGGGACTGACGAGAATCATTAAACGTGACAGACGTGCAACCCTTCCGCAAATTGCTGCAGATTTCAATGCTGGGCCATCAACAAGTGTCAGCGTGCGAACCATTCAACGAAACGTTGAAAGACGTTTCTGGTGATTCAGGGATTGAGAGCAAGTGAGAAGCCGAATTATTTCCTCTGCGTTTGACTGTTGCGGAAAAATTACTGTTTGAGAGCACCGAAATTGTCGCAAACGCACTAGCACGTTTCGAAACGGCCGCTCCGCAAACGTTAAAATGGCATTCCGGTTGAAATTTATCGGGAGAAAAAAAAACACCATGCATGCAAATGTAACCTGGAGAAGAAGAAATCGTATGCTAACCTGTGCGTCACAGTGAATTAAAGGCGCGGACGCCCGCCCTCTGAAGTTATTCCAGCGTGCAGCCGTTCTAACAGTCGTAACATACGAGATAATGGCGCACTATAGTAATACCGAGTCCGCGTCTTTTATTCACTGTGATGCAGATTTGCATACGGTTTCTTCTTCTCCAGGTTACATTTGCATATGCTTGGTGTTTTTTTTCTCCCGATAAATTTCAACCGGAATGCCTTTTTAACGTTTGTGGAGCGGCCGTTTCGAAACGTGCAAGGGCGTTTGCGTTTCATGTTGGACAATGCATTCTTTTATGACAATTGTTTGTATTGGTGTGTACTATGAAATTTTAAAGTTTTTCCCATCTTTTCTGAATCACAATGTATATTATTATACAAATGGCTTTTCCCCCGTCACATGGAGCTAATACAATACATATAGTATAAATATCCATGTATCACACGTTAGGGGTGAAAAAAAAATGGATTTGTGGACTAACGGACCGTCTTGCATCTGTTGGCTGCCAAGGCAATGGCCGCGGCTTCAAATCAAAGTATTCCGGGCATTTTCTAACGATTTCAAAAACAGACTTTATTCGAACTTAGAACATTAACAAGCGTAGCCTAAATACGACTACTTTCCTCAAGCATCCGTTAATAAAATGTCTCCAAATACTACTGCCTCTCATACTTTTTTAAATTTGACGGTCTTTGAAATCGCTCGTTCGCGCAAAGTCACGTTACTATTCTTCCTTTTCAGCGCTGTTCAATATCTTCCTACACATCAGCATATTGAACATTGTCCAGGGATCTCCAGCCACTTTACTAATTGGCCGCCCGAATCATTACTGCACAACGGAATTTGATCAAACCTCTCGGCCAATTTGCACAATTGCCCGCACTGCGATTTCACGAGATTGCAACTTTGAGCTTATCCTTAAGATTCAAAAAGAACTACTGCACCAACTTTGAAATTTTGCAGAAATGTCCATTCGACCTGTGTTCCTAAACTGAATCTCGATCTGGGATAAATGACAATTCGTTAGAATTTTATGGGTTTTTAAATTTTCAAAAAAAATTCAATAATCTCAATTCTATTTTCTTAAAAATACTTCTGATCGGTCAGTTGCTAAATCGGAGGCTCATTTTGCTTACACGTGTAAAATAAACATTTTCTACATAATTTCAAAAACCGAACTCTGAGAACATCGCGTTTAAAGTGTTTTTTTTCTTATACAGGGTGGGCAAACGTCCGTAGAAACGTTAAAAATGAATAAAAACCCGAAAATAACCGAAATAAAAAAATGTTTTCATGGTTAGCATCGCTATGTAATGGGAATATTTATAAGACAGGAAAAAAACTCAAAAACAGCCGATAGGTAGTGCTGGTACGAGCCACTTCGTTAGAAATATGCAAATGAGACTGTTAGGAAGAACTTGTGCTCCTAATTCATAACCAGTTCACTGTTTTAAACCATGTATGTGGACCTGCTGCAGTCTGCCGTTTCTGAATTTGTGACTCGCCTGCAATGTATTATATCCAGTGCCGTCTTAACGCATGGGCCCGCCCGGGCACGGCCCGGGGGCCTCAAGGGAAGAGGGGCTTGACAAAAACGAGATCCGGTTGAAATTTTCTAGGCTATACCAGGTAGGGCCTCCGAGAAACCACTTCACTCGGGGGGGCCCATGATACTTTTAAGACGGCCCTGGTTACCCCGTGTGGTGGTGGTGGTCATGTGAAACACATAATGCTGTAAAAAACGATTTGGAGGCATTTGTTCGTTATTTTGTCATCTTTTCTTTGACTTGTGTACGTCCTTAAAAAAATCCCCGTGACCTAGAGGATGCTAACCCTTCAAACCGTTTTTTATTTCGGTTATTTTTCCGGTTTTTATGAATTTTCGAAGGTTCTGCGGACTTTTTGCCCACCCTGTATATATTACATTCACTTTGTAATTAATCTAATACGAAGGAAAAATTACGCTTCTTTCGACATAAATATTTCGTTATTATCAGATTCTTGAGTGACCTAAACCCTGATTGCAATACAAACAAACAAATACAACACTAAGATGCAAAAAATATCTTACTCCCTGATAGCAAAGAAAAAACATCTTGTCTTTAAAGAAATCTAATGGAATTAAAAAATAGACCACGTCTTCAACCACAAAAACCACTAGAAAATCAATAGGAACACCAAAGAGAATGGTTTTTTACCCGGGAATACCAAAAAGCATTTGCGGGGTTTCTCGTGTCATTCTTCTCTACGACAATGCAAGAGACCACATACTGCTACATTAAAAACTGAAGGCGGATCGCTGGCCAGCTTTAGAACAATCCCCATAAAGTCCGGATCTTTATGCAATTATAATTTGTTTGGACTGCTTAAAGAGGCATTAGCCCTTTAAGCGGTTTTTAAAATTTTCTGATCCGCATTATATGTAACTGCCACAAAAAATGTAATTCACTAAACTTTCTAGAAATTCCCACCTATTTTCAAGAACTTTTTTTTTCCGATTGCGAACTGATAAATGTCCCTCCCCATCTCCAAAAAGAAAACAAGATAATTGACTCCGCCCATCTGTTTTATTTCTCTCACTAAGATACAAAAAGACACCTATTTATTGATACGCAGATATTTATTTATACCCCTTTATTTTCAGTTGTTCTCGATTGACACTATCAGAATTCAAATGAAAATATGTACTAATAAATGCCCAGAGCTTTGGTATTAAGAAAGATTTTTTGGAAACTATGATAGCTCTGGGGAGCCTGCACCTCGTACCCATCACAGAATCTTGGGTATGAATGTTTCTCACACATCTCAAGATTTAATTTTTGTTGTGTATTTTCGATCGACATAAATTTTTCTTTTTCTTCCTCTCATTTCATTTTCATATTACTTTCTCCAGGTTTTTGGCCGTTGTTTCTTTGTCGATGGTCAATTTATTTTCCTATGTGCTTGCACAGGAAGGAATTTGGTTCTATTTGGTTTGGGCCGCTGAATTGGCCTTGAATTTGGTTTCCCGCGATTCTGGTGTATTTCACACTTTTTTTGATATGATTTCGTCGGTTTAGTTAGGCTAGAACAGTATATACTTTATTTATTTACACCCCGTTTTTTTCAGTTCTTCCCGATTGACACTATCAGAATTCAAATTAAAATATGTACTAATAAATACCAAGAGCTTGGCTAATGAGAGAGAGTCTTTAGAAACTATGATAGCTGGGGTGAGCCTGCACCTCGTACCCATTACAGAATCTTGGGCAAACGCTGGGTATGAATGTTTCTCACACATCTCAAGATTCGGTACTTTTTTAAGAAATACATCTGAAAGGAAAAGGGGTGGACTCTTAATATACGTGAAGTCATGTTTGAAGGTTAGAGAGTGTAACGTGTAGAGAAGTGACATTGAAACTATATGGGTTGAGCTTGAAAATAAAAACCGTCATAAGCTTATTGTTGGGGGATTGCTATAACCCACGCAATAAATATCCAAATTGTATCTCTAAACCTCATGATGAAATTTCGTACATACCTAAGCATAAGGGGGTTGCCATATTAGGGGATTTCAATTACCCGGGTATCTCGATTGGGAGAATAGAGATTTCATTAATTTTAAGACAAATTTTCATTAATTTTATGAACATTTTTTATTTAGGTCCAAATTTTTTTTTAGTTTTGGAAGTATTTCTTTCAATATTTTTAAATTTATGTTTTTAATGTGCACAAATAAATATATAGTAAATGCATAAATAAATCTAAATGCCAACATTATTTTCCATAAGTGCTGTATATTCTATATAAATGTAGGAATTTTTTGATGATGATTGCCTTCAGCTAAATTCTATAAAATTGTGGCCCCGAAACTGTAAAGACGCCCGTCCCCTCAATTACATTTGCGCAGGGCCCCCCGACTGCTGTCGGTATCTGAAAATATATAAAAGAAATGCTTCGATTTATTGTTCATTAGTGCAATGTAATGCACAACTATAAGTATATATAAAAATAAAACTTACGAGCTTATTGAAAGAAAACAATAACAATTTGAATAACTATTATTGAATATGCAGTATATATGTATTACCATTATCAATTCGACTTATGTGTATACAGCCAAACCCGTCTATAGCAGAAGCTATCCGCGAAGCTCGTGGATAATATATATATATATATATAAATATATATATAAATAAAACCCCTTTGTATATAAAGGCGTCTTACGCATGTGGTGTCCAAAATAACACGAAGCAGTGAACAACCAACTATTATCCTACTTGGTTTATTCCTGTCGATGGTAAAGGCTTTCTTAACTATAGGGAGTGTTGCCCAAGGACGGTAGAGGGGAAGTACAAACGATCGGTAAGGGGCCCATGCAAAGCCGCTCGAAAGTTTTAAATGTCTAAAGGCAACTTCGGGATCGGTGGAATGTAGTTCAGAACAAAACATATAAATTGAGAAAAATTATAGAAAATCTATACCCCTCTTGTGGGCGACTATGGTGCATCTCGGGTGTTCTTAGAAGCCTCTGTGACAGACCAAAGGTTTATCGAGGTGAGTTCGCACTTATTCAAAACACTATAAAAATTAAATCTGTAGTTTTTCTTAGATTTTTTTTGAACAATCCTTACCAGCGAAAGGAAATTTATGGGAAACCATCTTCAATATGCCTCAAGGTTAGTGAAATACAAACCTCAGGCCCGAAATAGGCAATAGTCTAGTAGTCTAGTAATAGTCTCTGGTCTAGGATGAGCGCTATCGATGTGATTGAACGGCATGGGTCTATGAAAACATCAAACCGCAAATTCATTATAGTATAATAACGGCTTTACTTTCTTTTTTACCATTGACTGTTTTGTTATTGAGACTCATGATGGCTTATTAAAATTGCCTTTTGAACTTTTTTGGCCAGCATAATTCAACCTATACTCCACAGATGAGAGGTAGTCTGTGAAGATAAGACAGGCAATTGCAGGTAGACTTGGCATGATTCGATTCCGATTACACTGACGTCTATTTTTAAATCAATGACTTTTAAAAAAACATTTCATTGAATTGCGTGCAAAAAAAAAAAACCTTTCAAAATAAAAGTGAAGAAAGTAATGGATTATAGGTAAATGTATATAGGTAATGTGATTATAGGTAATGTGATTATAGGTAATGTGATTATAGGTAATGTGATTATAGGTAATGTGATTATAGGTAATGTGATTATAGGTAAATGTATATAGGTAATGTGATTATAGGTAATGTGATTATAGGTAATGTGATTATAGGTAATGTGATTATAGGTAATGTGATTTTGGGTATTATAATGATTATATAAACTGAAGAGCCAAAAAAACTGGTGCAGGCATACGTATGCAAATATAGAGATATGGAACGAATCAGAGTACAGCGCTGCGATTGGCAACGCCTATATAACACAGCAAGTGTCTGGCAGAGTTGTTAGATCGGTTACCACTACTACAATGGCAGGTTATCGAGATTTAAGTGAGTTTGAACGTGGTGTTATAGTCGGCGCACGAAAGATGGGACATAGCATCTCCGAGATAGCGATGAAATTTGGATTTTCACGTACGACCATTTCACGAGTGTACCGTGAATATCGGGAATCCGGTAAAAAATTAAATCTACGACATCGCTGCGGCCGGAAAAAGACCATGCAAGGACGGGACTGATGAGAATCATTAAACGTGACACACGTGCAACCCTTCCGCAAATTGCTGCAGATTTCAATGCTGGGCCATCAACAAGTGTCAGCGTGCGAACCATTCAACGAAACGTTGAAAGACGTTTCTGGTGATTCAGGGATTGAGAGCAAGTGAGAAGCCGAATTATTTCCTCTGCGTTTGACTGTTGCGGAAAAATTACTGTTTGAGAGCACCGAAATTGTCGCAAACGCACTAGCACGTTTCGAAACGGCCGCTCCGCAAACGTTAAAATGGCATTCCGGTTGAAATTTATCGGGAGAAAAAAAAACACCATGCATGCAAATGTAACCTGGAGAAGAAGAAATCGTATGCTAACCTGTGCGTCACAGTGAATTAAAGGCGCGGACGCCCGCCCTCTGAAGTTATTCCAGCGTGCAGCCGTTCTAACAGTCGTAACATACGAGATAATGGCGCACTATAGTAATACCGAGTCCGCGTCTTTTATTCACTGTGATGCAGATTTGCATACGGTTTCTTCTTCTCCAGGTTACATTTGCATATGCTTGGTGTTTTTTTTCTCCCGATAAATTTCAACCGGAATGCCTTTTTAACGTTTGTGGAGCGGCCGTTTCGAAACGTGCAAGGGCGTTTGCGTTTCATGTTGGACAATGCATTCTTTTATGACAATTGTTTGTATTGGTGTGTACTATGAAATTTTAAAGTTTTTCCCATCTTTTCTGAATCACAATGTATATTATTATACAAATGGCTTTTCCCCCGTCACATGGAGCTAATACAATACATATGGTATAAATATCCATGTATCACACGTTAGGGTTGAAAAAAAAAATGGATTTGTGGACTAACGGACCGTCTTGCATCTGTTGGCTGCCAAGGCAATGGCCGCGGCTTCAAATCAAAGTATTCCGGGCATTTTCTAACGATTTCAAAAGCAGGCTTTATTTGAACTTAGAACATTAACAAGCGTAGCCTAAATACGACTACTTTCCTCAAGCATCCGTTAATAAAATGTCTCCAAATACTACTGCCTCTCATACTTTTTTAAATTTGACGGTCTTTCAAATCGCTCGTTCGTTCGAGCGCAAAGTCACGTTACATTTCGTCCTTTTCAGCGCTGTTCAATATCTTCCTACACATCAGCATATTGAACATTGTCCAGGGATCTCCAGCCACTTTACTAATTGGCCGCCCGAATCATTACTGCACAACGGAATTTGATCAAACCTCTCGGCCAATTTGCACAATTGCCCGCACTGCGATTTCACGAGATTGCAACTTTGAGCTTATCCTTAAGATTCAAAAAGAACTACTGCACCAACTTTGAAATTTTGCAGAAATGTCCATTCGACCTGTGTTCCTAAACTGAATCTCGATCTGGGATAAATGACAATTCGTTAGAATTTTATGGGTTTTTAAATTTTCAAAAAAAATTCAATAATCTCAATTCTATTTTCTTAAAAATACTTCTGATCGGTCAGTTGCTAAATCGGAGGCTCATTTTGCTCACACGTGTAAAATAAACATTTTCTACATAATTTCAAAAACCGAACTCTGAGAACATCGCGTTTAAAGTGCTTTTTTTCTTATACAGGGTGGGCAAACGTCCGTAGAAACTTTAAAAATGAATAAAAACCCGAAAATAACCGAAATAAAAAAATGTTTTCATGGTTAGCATCGCTATGTAATGGGAATATTTATAAGACAGGAAAAAAACTCAAAAACAGCCGATAGGTAGTGCTGGTACGAGCCACTTCGTTAGAAATATGCAAATGAGACTGTTAGGAAGAACTTATGCTCCTAATTCATAACCAGTTCACTGTTTTAAACCATGTATGTGGACCTGCTGCAGTCTGCCGTTTCTGAATTTGTGACTCGCCTGCAATGTATTATATCCAGTGCCGTCTTAACGCATGGGCCCGCCCGGGCACCTCAAGGGAAGAGGGGCTTGACAAAAACGAGATCCGGTTGAAATTTTCTAGGCTATACCAGGTAGGGCCTCCGAAAAACCACTTCACTCGGGGGGCCCATGATACTTTTAAGACGGCCCTGGTTACCCCGTGTGGTGGTGGTGGTCATGTGAAACACATAATGCTGTAAAAAACGATTTGGAGGCATTTGTTCGTTATTTTGTCATCTTTTCTTTGACTTGTGTACGTCCTTAAAAAAATCCCCGTGACCTAGCCGATGCTAACCCTTCAAACCGTTTTTTATTTCGGTTATTTTTCCGGTTTTTATGAATTTTCGAAGGTTCTGCGGACTTTTTGCCCACCCTGTATATATTACATTCACTTTGTAATTAATCTAATACGAAGGAAAAATTACGCTTCTTTCGACATAAATATTTCGTTATTATCAGATTCTTGAGTGACCTAAACCCTGATTGCAATACAAACAAACAAATACAACACTAAGATGCAAAAAATATCTTACTCCCTGATAGCAAAGAAAAAACATCTTGTCGTTAAAGAAATCTAATGGAATTAAAAAATAGACCACGTCTTCAACCACAAAAACCACTAGAAAATCAATAGGAACACCAAAGAGAATGGTTTTTTACCCGGGAATACCAAAAAGCATTTGCGGGGGTTTCTCGTGTCATTCTTCTCTACGACAATGCAAGAGACCACATACTGCTACATTAAAAACTGAAGGCGGATCGCTGGTCAGCTTTAGAACAATCCCCATAAAGTCCGGATCTTTATGCAATTATAATTTGTTTGGACCGCTTAAACAGGCATTAGCCCTTTAAGCGGTTTTTAAAATTTTCTGATCCGCATTATATGTAACTGCCACAAAAAATGTAATTCACTAAACTTTCTAGAAATTCCCACCTATTTTCAAGAACTTTTTTTTTCCGATTGCGAACTGATAAATGTCCCTCCTCATCTCCAAAAAGAAAACAAGATAATTGACTCCGCCCATCTGTTTTATTTCTCTCACTAAGATACAAAAAGACACCTATTTATTGATACGCAGATATTTATTTATACCCCTTTATTTTCAGTTGTTCTCGATTGACACTATCAGAATTCAAATGAAAATATGTACTAATAAATGCCCAGAGCTTTGGTATTAAGAAAGATTTTTTGGAAACTATGATAGCTCTGGGGAGCCTGCACCTCGTACCCATCACAGAATCTTGGGTATGAATGTTTCTCACACATCTCAAGATTTAATTTTTATTGTGTATTTTCGATCGACTTAAATTTTTCTTTTTCTTCCTCTCATTTCATTTTCATATTACTTTCTCCAGGTTTTTGGCCGTTGTTTCTTTGTCGATGGTCAATTTATTTTCCTATGTGCTTACACAGGAAGGAATTTGGTTCTATATGGTTTGGGCCGCTGAATTGGCCTTGAATTTGGTTTCCCGCGATTCTGGTGTATTTCACACTTTTTTTGATATGATTTCGTCGGTTTAGTTAGGCTAGAACAGTATATACT